>NW_010163472.1:18472-19329 GCF_000695765.1 Mesitornis unicolor | reverse complement strand
ATTCCTTAACATCAAAGCCTTCAGACATAATGTAGTGCATAGCCACATATGACCTTTCTTTGGGTTTGTGTCAATGATCTTAGGATATTGTTCCAATCTGAACACCTGTATTTCAAAGCTCAAGAGTGTTATTTCTGAGTGTTTAAAAAGTCAGTGTGATAGAATGATGACTGTGGGTATGATTTAACTGTAACTTGTGAATTTAAATGAAACTCTTTTCTTGTTAAGAACCCAGGAATAAAGTGACAAAAAAAAAGTATATTACCTACATCATAAAAAAAAAGACCTCAATAACTTCAGTACTTTTTAAATTCCTCTTACTTAGGTAAATTTCTTCAGAGAACTTGAGTGCTTCTCTTTCCACAAAATGTGTATTAACTACGGAGCATGGATGAAAAGAATTTATAAACAGAATTAATTTTTTTCAGATACTCTTCACTGCTAATATGTCCAACGGAAAAAAATCTACTCAATTTCTATCTGTTAAACTCTGTCCATTCTAAACAGTGGATGTGAAAAAATTCCATATTCCTGTGAAAGTATTGAGTTAGAATGAGATGTTCCCTTCTCTGAGGTGGAAAAGTCTTCAGGAGCCACTGGATAATTAAATTCTTTGCATTTATGAGCTAAACTTTTCACTCAATCCTTTCAATATGAACGTGATAGGATATTTTTTATAAATGTCACCACTCATCAAATAAAATATTTTCAACAAAAGGTATTTTACCAGCTCTATCTGCCACCTACTAAGATAATTAAGGCTCTGGTTGCAGGTTTTTTCTTATTTTAAAGAGCAGCACATTTCAGCAAAGACTTAAACAACTCGTCATTTTGACTTATGCCCGGAGTGAACAGCA
>NW_010163472.1:0-18441 GCF_000695765.1 Mesitornis unicolor | reverse complement strand
CATTCCTGTACCTGCAGCCTTTGGTACCATTCAAATTTGCTCCTGTGCTCAATTCCAAGAGGTGCAGTTTAAAAATAGTGTGAATAGGTGTTCATATGTTAGGCTTTTTTTTTTCTTTATTGCTTTCCAATATCTTAGCCCCACTTTCACTATATGTTTAAAAAAACCTCAGGGTTTTAATGGCCTTGGCTCACAGTCAAATACAGCTTCTGCCAACTTCAACCCATGCCATTGTTTCAAGATGCTGAATTTGCCGTAACGCAGACAGGTGTTCTTAAATAAAGTCTGATTTTCACAGGATGCTCAACAGCAAAACCACACACCCAACCAGGTGTGCATACACATACACTCAGGAATATGTGACAAGCACATGCCATTCTGCAAGCCCAAGTGCTCGAAAATCAACTCCCTCCAGGACTTGTCTAAACCAGGTCAAAGCCAGAGCAGGTTCCCTAAGCCACAGGCTAACAAAGTTTCCCTTCATTAGAAAAATAATCCGAGTCCACACAACTCTCCATTCCTGCGCTGTTGCTGCAGTTCCACAGCCTCACAGGAGAGATTTTTGTGAAGCAAAGTCTCAGGTGTTTCCTCAAGCTTGAGCAATCAGGATGTAAACCTCTCTCCACTCCTCTTTTCTTTTGGTACCTTAGAAGCCATGGAGCCGGCAACATCTGCCAAAGTGGATCAGACAGACTGGCACTCTCAGCTGAGCAGTGGTTCTCTCCTAAATTTATTTCCAGAGGTTGATGTGAATGCAGTACAAACAGATAACTATGATGAATCTATCTACTCATAAAGATTAATTGGTTCTATTTTCTGCTTCTGCTATTGTTATTTAAAGAATCAACAACCTAATTTTCATTCATGTTTTCCAGAAAAGAATATGATTTAGATTACTATGAGTGTTCACCCATCTCCCTCTAGAAAACTGATGATGATAAAATTACAAATGCATAGGTAATTTATTTGCTCAACCATGTGTATCAAAACAAAATATGTTTCTCTGCATATTCTGACCAACTAGCTGCCCAGTAATATTTTAAGACTGTGTAATATCAAAATTAAATATGTTTTCATAACTGGAGTTGTCAGGATCATAGATCAATGTATTTTCTTTGCATGAAACAGGGAAATTTGATTGAGATGGTAAAGCTAAAGGGTACATATGCCTTGGGAATTAATCAACAGTCTACATGGAATATGCACATTAAATTCTTTTTTGCTAAAATAATAGTGAATACGGAAATTTTCCATGTTTTAAAAAATAACACTCCTTCAAGGAACAGATGCAGACACACAGTTTAAACTAGGAGAGCCAGAATAATCAACAACAACATATGCATAAAGCAAGACACCCTCTCAGCCCACAGCAGCATGGGACACAGGCAACAAAACGCTCAGCCAGGTTTTACCTAGCAAGAGATAGATAGACTTTATAAATGATAGGCAGTATGAATAAACCACCTATAATCTCAGCCATAACTGAGTGGTTCCAGGTGGGAAATGAGAAGGTCATAGAAGTATCAGTTGCATTTGTTGTTTCATTAACCACCATTCACAGGGCTAAGTGTGCACTCAGTCAGTTTGAATGGGGCCAGATAGTATCTCAGAAAGATGAGTTAGGAAAATGTACTCCAAGTTGTCAGCAAAATCTGTAAGCTCAGAGTGAACATACAATATACCTGGAATATCTGCATCCGCCTTCACTTTTTTAAGTAAGTGAACAAATAAAAACCCAAATAAAATTGTGCACAAAGGTCCCTTTTGTAGGTCTGGGTAAAGAGGATCATCTAACTGCAGCTGTGGAAGATTACAGGGTGAGATATGTGGTGCCACAGATAAATGTATTAAACAAGAAAAACTAACCAGAATGAACTAAACCAAATGCAATGCCTGCAAATTAACCTTGATCACTGTGTTTAGCAATTGTGTTCATTTTGCTTTTCCACATAATAGATGATCTTGCTATCTCTCCTAGGTACAGTTTGTTGTCCTAATTTCTTTCAGTAGCCACTTTGCTTTAAGGCAGAATTGGACGCATGCCTGCCACTTCTGTCTGATCAGAAACAGTGAGGAGAGAAAGAAAAACTAATCTCAACTAAAACTTTACCAGTTTATTTTGTGTGACAGATAATGCATTTCTACAGCCTCCCATGAGAACTCGTATGGAGGAGGTTTAGCGGGCTATCAACACAGTTCGTAACTCATAGCACATCGCATTAATCATCAGCTTACATTTAAAAGGCCACCTGTCCTTGTCTGTTTGTTCTCTACAATGAAAAACGTCCCTCTACATTGCAGTTGTTCAATTAATCCCTGTATATGTTACAAGATTTTGCACATTAACATCTACTCATGCTGCAACCATTAAATCTACAGCTCTTCTTGTCAGAGTTTATGCCTCTGTTTTCAGGTATGAGGAAAATGAGCTGAATAAATTGACAAAAACACATTTAGTTCTGTACTCAACATCTCATAATGTAAAGACAAAATATAAATATATATATATATATATATATAATTTAGTCTGAAACATTCAAATAAGGGTCTTACAGTTCTACATCCCAGTCTGGACCAGATGGTGAGATGCCATAAATTTCACAGCCCTGTGCTGATAGAATTTCTAGCTCAGTTTCGTATGCTGAAGCAACCTGGATAGGCATCTGAATTTTCAGGTATTTACCCAGAAAAAACCCAATCTCAGCTCCACAGGACAGGTCAATCGGGCACACAGTTTCAAACACCAATCTGAACTTTTTCAATCATTAAAAGGAGGATGGCATTAGAACCCAGAGCTGTGCTGTTCTGTCCTATCTCCAGCCTGACCAACTAGCTGCTATAGACTTGTGCATCTCTAGGAATGTAACTCTAGGATGGTAGCAATCTAAAATTGCGAAAATCTAAAACCAACAGGAAAATACAGGCCTGTTCCTCCGTGCCACCCTCCGGTCACCATGTTGGTAGGGAAGCTCATCCTGAGAGCCACAAATGGTCCTTGTTACTTAAGACTCAGTCACTTACCAGAACCTCTCCTGGGTTATCACTTGATTTACACTATAGGATAAAGATATAACAGCAAGCAGTAGAATTACGATGCAGACTAAAGGTTAAAACAAGAAGAGATAGATTAAGAAGGCCTGCAAGGAAAGGCATCAAAGGATGCTTTGTGTGTGTGATGACCTGGAACAGATTCTGCAGCTTGCAGCAGCCAATTATAGGTTTTATTTTGGTGTGATTTAGGAGCTATTTCTAAAGCTTGCATCAGCAGATTCAGTTATTGTGGCTTTCAATAATTTTAGCAGATAGAGAACTAGAGATGGATGCTAATTATTTTGTTTGTGTAAAAGCTGGCTTTTTTTCTGGTTGTTGTTGTTTGTAGATGCATATGATCTAAGAGCAATTTTCCAAGCTATGAAGCGGTAATGGTAAATAATATTCTTGCTCATGTAAATATTTGTAAAATATACAAAGGAGCATTATTCTTTACAGTGGCAGTACTAACTATTCACCAAATAGAAAGGAGCTCCGATGCCTGCTGCCTTTAGATGTATGTTATTAGCTGAGTATTCACAACAACTTGCAAATAAAATTTAGTCCAAACTACACAAGATGCCTCTCCCTCTCTTTTCATGGTTTCAATATGAGACCCTGCAGAGGAGGGGGAGAGTGAGTATTAAACACGCAAACAGGAAAAAATAACAGAAGGCTCTTACAGAAATACGGTCCTATCTGTGAAAGAGGTACTTTTATTTTTGTTTGTACTTTAGCACTTTTCTTTCTTACTTCACATGACTATAAAGGTAAGAAAACCAGCACTCCAGTGACTGATCAAAATAAGCTAAAAATACATGATAGACTTTTACAATAAAATCCCAGATTTAGTCCTCACTGATGCTTTATGTACCCTACTAGAAACATAACCTACATGAGAAAGATTGATTCTTCACATTAAATCAGGAAGGGAGTGGTGGTGTGTTTTGTTTTGCTGCTGGAGGGGTGGTGTGTTAGTATTTTTGTTTCATTTCTGTGTGTGTTTACTTAAGTGCAAGGAACCAAATAAAAATACTTCTTACTGTTTGATTGGGATTTTCTTGAAGTTGGCCAACAGCTATACTTTCCCAGGGCACCATGGTGCCCTGACCATGGTGGTCTCTGGCCAGAGAGACTCTTGCACCACTATAGGAGCCCTTCAGAAGCATTTCTAGCCACAGAAAAGGCATTATCCTGGAATAACAGCTGGGTAATAAGCATATGTCTGGATGCGCATCAACATAAGAGTATAAAAAAATGCACAAAGGAAGTAACAGATGGTAATGTACTGTCCACCACCATGAAAAGCTGGAGGTGAGGGCATGTTCTTAATACAGAGTCATAATTTCAGCAGACAGCTCCCAAGGCCAGAGGTGTTACAGCTGTTTATAGCAAGTCAGGGCCTATTTCATCCTCCTGAAGATGAACAGGAGCCTGCTTTTGTTCAGAACATAACACTCATGATGCAATAAATATGGCAGGGCAAATGCTCACCTACTGTAAATAAACACAGCTTCAAAAAAACACTGTACAGCTGCTAAGGACTTGGTTCTATGTGTAAATTATTTCCTCTCATGACACTATCCAGATTTATTGCTTGTGAGTGACAAAGGATCAATCTTTAATCAAAAATGTAATTCCTAAAATGAATTTAAATTAAAACTATAGAGTCATTTTTCATCTATTGCTCCAGTGACAACCAAAAATACAGAGGGTCTGAAACACAAGCAGCAGTGTTCAGCAGTTTTCATTTGTACTCCCATATATATTCATTAAAGTGGTTTTACCATTATTTCCTCAAAAGAACTCATGAGATTTGAAAGGATCATAAAACGTATATTCCCATCTGTCAGTGTTAAACCAAATTCCCCAAGCAGCCAGCCCCTGCCTCACTGCAATGCTACTGAAACTGGAGTCTGTAAAACCCTGTTTGCAGTTCAGGTGAGTCATTCAACAAAACACAGAAACAAGAAAACAACATGCAGGTACAGTCCTCTGCCACAGGGTAGGTACTACACATGCCCTTGAAAGTAAGAAAAAATTTGTGGGCAACAAAGGTCTCAGTGAACCAGGGGTGGGTGGAGGGGAGCTGACCCTGGCGCTCTCCTTTTCCTACTTTTTCCAGAAAAAGCTGTGTGGAAGGGGGAAGGAAGGAATGGATATGTGACATGTTTGCACTGTTAGAAATAATGATCAGCAGCACAGTTTGGCTGCATCTTTACACTTACCAACCACTCCAAAATATAACTATTATGGCAGAAAATTATTCTTTACTTATTTAATAGGTTCTTCAGGTTTACTTTTGATAAGACTCTTGTTCTGAAATAGTCAATTTTACTTTGAGACAAATGCTGGCCTTGTGTGGACTAAAACTGGGACTCATTTGCAGCCAGGTAAGGTGGTAATTTTGCACACTGCTAAGATGACATGGTTCACCTCTGACATGAGCTAAGAGGGAACCGGAGGCTCATTCTCACACCGATGTTGCCCGGAGACTTTTTGGCTGCAGTGAATTCAGAGCTCTCTTTGCAGAGCTTGGGCATTCAGCACCCAGTTTTGCTGGCAAATAAACCACACCGAATAGGGCCACGGGCTCTGTATCACCAGAAATCATAAAGCACAGCCCTTTTCCATAAATGACTGAGGTGCACAGTCTCTCAGATTAGCCCATTCAGGGTCTGATTCAGCAAAGACCACGTTTTCACTAGGTAAAACCCTGGCTGTCAAATTCAGGGGGTGGTCTGCCACTGGCAGCGAGAGGAGCAGGCCAGCTCTCCTTTGCTTGGATAGCCACATCTCAACACCCATGCTTAAAACCTCTGCCTTGCTATTAATTCTTTCCTAAGTCTGAATCATTGCCTAAGCAGGCCATAAATAGTAGCTAAGACTAAACAGTATCAGCTGTAACAATATTATGATTTTTTTTCTTCATATCACCAACAATTTTAAGTCCAGATGGATAAACTGTGAAATTAATTCTCAAAATATTTTCCATAATGATAAACACCAACCTACAAACACCACCAAATATTTGAAAAGGTCTGACAATCTCATAGTGAAAACATTGCCAAAAAAGAAAAAAGAAATAAATTTTTTTAAATGAATAGGTTTCCCATTTCCATCAGAATATTTGAGTATATTAAAGAAATTCATTCCAAGTGAATTATACACATTAGGGACGTGAGCCCAGAAAGGTACAGAAATCTGTTTCTCTCCAGGGCAAATGATCCGTGCGCTGAAGTCAATGGAAAAAATGTGGTATGTAAAGTCAGTCACACATATCTGATCCTGGGGAGTGCCAGTATAAGAGCTCTTACCTGGAGGACTGAAAATCTAAAAAATAATTGAATTCTGATCCGAAGTAATAAATTAGTTTTATTTTAATAAAATTCTTAAATTGTTTTGCCTTTTTTTTCCCATTCACTGAAGAGTATATGTAACACTTTAAAGAGTCAGAAGGAAAGAACCTCCCTTTTCTAATAGCATTTTCCATTTTATTTTCGGCTTTCTTCATTTGCAGAAGAAAGATTTTGCAAGTGATTCCTACAGTATCTTTATTTCATCACTTCCAGTGTTTGCTTCAACTAATACTCCAGGCTGTGAAGCAGAGCAGGTGAGGCAGCAGTTCATAGCTTGCTCTGTCATTCTTTCTGCAGAAATGGTAACCTCTAAAAGAAGGACTAGGATAACAAGTGGGTGCTTTAATGGGCCAAATCATTAAAGCTAAATCTATTAGTTCATCTCTCAGCATGCACATCACGTGTATTCATAGGTCCACATGTAGGTAGGTAGCATTTAGAGAAAGTAAGACTTCCATCATTTTAAGAGGATTTATATAGAAGAATCAAAAGGATGAGAAAAAAATTATCTCCTTTCCATTTTTAACCCTATTAGAATTGTAACACATTTTCTTCATGTGAATGTTATATATCCTAATTTTCACAAACTTCATCTCCAATTTCATAATTTCATCTCCAGCAATTCCTAAGCAGTATTGCTCCTTTTGCCTAGATCTTATTTAAAGAAATGTTTTAGAAATTATATCATTCACACTCCAGCCCATTATTCAATAAAGCTGTAATCATGTTGCCCTAAATCTATTTGTCCAACATTGAATAATCTTTTATCTTTTCCACTTGAACAGACCCTGCATGCTGTTACACAATCAAGGGTAATACCATTCTTACTAAACATGATTGCCCTAATTTTAATTTCCCCCTATTATTAAAAAAAAAAGAAATAATAAATTTGCAAATTATGCTTTGCTTTTCTTTGCCACTAGACCTACTTCAACAAATGACTTTATTAAAATATAACCAGTTTCTCTGTTCCTTTTATTCTCTTGCAGCAGTGTGTCTAAGGATAACACAATACTACACTAATGTTTAGATTTGTATTTTGAAATTCAATAACCAGTTTGACCAAAAGTGATTGGTTTATGATAAATGTTTTGTTCAACTGAAGTCTATAATACTGTAAAGAGAACCTAAAGTATCTACTAAACAATTATAAGAGTATACTAAAATGATAATTTTGAAGTGTGGAGGATACAGTAATTTCCCTTGCATGCACACACATAAGTATTCAGTTGCTTTACTTCCTCCCATAGTTTCCGGGCCACCTCGTATACCTGAATCCTGGCTTCAAAGCAAACTGGAGACCAGAAGAACATATGCTGAAAAATGCCCAAAAGATGCAGGTAGTTCTGCAGGATTAGGGCTTTCAAGCAATTTTTCTTTTAGGCACACACTACACCCAGTGGCTGGCAACAAGCTGCCCCTGCTACATCACCTTCCAAAAGCTGATTAACACCGCAACAGAATTTACTGTGGTGTAGTCAAGGCTTTTTTCAACCTTAAATGGACTTGAGTGAGCTTTCTTTCTGGATACGTCAGCCAATGTTGGCTGAGAGGAGGAGTACAGCATTTAAAGTCTGCTGAAGTTCTAAAAGTTAGCAGTTTCCACATAGTGAAGTCTTTCTCCATACTCACATTAGTTCAGCAGAGGAAATTAAGGTAGCAATACTGTTGCCAGAACAGGTAACAAGCAAACGGCTCATTTATGTTTAGTCCGTCCCTTTCATCTTCTGACCACTCTGAACTTCACCAGTCCATTTGGTTTAGGAATTTCTCATTGAGAACCTGCTCAAGAGCAACACATTCCTTATCATCATCAGTAAATTTTCCTCCCATTCCTAGATGAAAGTCATCAATCCTTAGCCAGATGTTTTCACCAGAGTCAACTTCATCTGCACTGAAGGTCATTTTTGTCCCTCTCTCAGGCCTTTCCCAAAATTCACCACTCAGTCAAGCTTGTGTGAACTATCGATGACAGAAATGGAAAACATACTGAGTGGTTTCCAATAAGACACAATCATACAACCACCGATTGCTTATGTTAAAGCCAGTGGCATATTCTTTGGTACAGAGATATTTCACTCCATTGCTTTTGCTCTTGGGCAAGGTACAGATTGCTAAAGGCTGTATTATATTACGGTTTTCCAACACACATACTTCTCCAGATAAAGCCATTGTATCTGCTCTTCCTTCATAGAGTTGGTACAAAACGTTCAGCTGTACATCACATACAGCAAAAGAAGAACAAGAAACAGAGGCAGATAAAGTAATAGGGCTCCCAGATGACAGCAGCACAGTATTGATTTATGTTTTTAAAACAATGTTGAAGCAAGAAATTATTTGAAGCCAAAGCAGAAAGGCCTTTGAAAACTAGAAATTAGAAGTGTGCTGATCAGGATACAATCAATATTAGCTTGCCCTGAATCTGAATATAAGCATACTAAACCAGTGTAACCAAAAGGAATTCATAAGGGTTTTGCAACACTGGTGGCCCAGCCAAACGCCGTGTACAGCATCACACATACACCAGTACGTGAGCAACTTGGCCATCAAAGAGGCAAAGACAAGCAGTTGGAGACAGAACTACAGAGTAGACAGTACGAATTTAGTAGTGATTTTTTGAACTTGAAAATTTTTCAGTCTTCTAAACACTCTTATTAATGTGATCTCTAATTCCTTGACAATATAGAGAGATACATAAAAATATGTATTTTCACCTACAACATCTAGGGAAGCCAGCATTTTCAGAATCACATTTTTCATTCTGGCTCCAGCCAGCCTATTTATTTTTAAGGTCATACTGTACACTTCATATGATGGGCTTTGGAATTCAGTATGTTTTTTAAGATCAGATTACTATCACTGTAGGGGAAGAGAAGCCATTATAGCTACTGGTGCAAACTGCCGCCTGAAGCTGTTCTTCTGAGGATAGTGTTAATCTCAAATGTGCAAATAAAAAGAGGTAAGAAACAACAGAGTAATTGGTTCCCCATCAACAGTGAATGAATGGCACAATTCTTTACCCATATCTATTTTTCATTTCTCAAGTGCATTGAGAGATGGCTATAAAATAATTAGTTAGTAGCAAAGTATATAAGGACATATTAGCCCCTAAAATTATTAAGCATGCAAGTTACCCACTGATGAATCAAGTACTCTCTGAAATCTAACACAGCATAGGGCACAACAGCAGCATTCAAAGCCTATTCTCAATGGGTTAAAGAAAAACGCAAAAGGGTTAGAAACATTAACAGAATTGACAAAATGCTGAATATCTCACATATGAGGCTGCATACTCAAGCCCTCTCCAGGGCATGGCTGCCCAAGACACCTCCCCACCTCCTGCTTGTTCCCCATGTTGCAGGGGAAGAGTAGCACGAATCTCCAGCCCCTCTGCAGTGACTGGTTGAACTGCCCAGAAGATCCCTCCATGACCTACTTATGTCAGAAGGAGCCATGTAAACTGCTTGAATTGCTTATTTTGACTGTAATAAGACTGGAAGTTCTCCTACGCCTAACCAAATGGGTACACCTAGAGCTCAGCAAACCCCAGCACAGCGGCTGCGATAAACGATAACCTACTCACAGCATGTCTGCACCCAGAGAAAAAGCTGACTTTGGCTGCACAGAAAGCATGCTTGAATTTCCACCTCAGAGCCATTAGCAGGATGATCTGAAACAAACTGCTGACTCCAAGCCTGGTTCTGAGGGACACAAAACACCACCTCTTTGTGAACAATTTTTCCTCACCAGAGAAACAAATGAGGACGGGAACAACTCCCGCACTGCCACAGGTGATCGCTGGAGAACAGAGTTGCAGGACAGAGCATTGTGTACTGCCCCTGCCTGCATCCTCCTGTTGTAGATAAGCCAAAGTCTCCCAGCTGCAGGCTTTAAAAGCCAGGACTAATACACCTGCTAAACTAGCAAATATGCTGGCAGCAGAATGGCTCTGTCATTACCTCCGAGAGCTCTGCTACCTTACACATCCCAGCAACAACAGTAACAGAGCATTTGCTGAGGTGGACAAAGATAACACTGTAAATCAAGCAATGTGGGAATATACGTCCCACATCATGGTTTGCCAGCTAAATCTTTTTTTTTTTTCTGAAAATTGTTTTCTGTTTAAAACCTTGCCGGGGGGGGGAAATAAAACAGACTATGTCAAAATACTCCTTTACTCTTGAAGGTCCAGTACTTGGCTCTACTGGTGGAGGCTTCTAGAGCACAGCTCTGACCTTCCTGCGCCAGTGGGATCACCAGCTGTGTTCCACATCAGCTCTCCAAGTCTCACCTTTCACAGAACGAAAGAAAGACTTCCTTGCCCACTGCCTATTTCAGACATGCCTTTTGTTAACACACACATGAAGGCTAGGGAATAAGATATCACTGTACATTTGTTACATTTTTAATTGCCATATGAATGTAGCCCATCAACCAAAAACTGCTTCTACACTCAAAGTAGGCGAAAAATTGTGACTAACAGGATTTAACATGCATATAATAAATAATGCATGATTTTTCGGTACAGACATGCATTGTATGACAGTGGAGATGGTTAAAAAGGCAACTTTCCCTAAAATAGATATTCCTGTTTTCTAAATTAGTGTCACAAGCTAGCATTTTTTAACTTCAGAAAATATAAAGATCTCAACACATATCGGAGGCTACTGTTGGATTGAGTACCGATACTTCCTTCTAACACAAGGCAAATACCAAGCATTCCTTTCCAATGAAATTTCTTCAAGTATTATCTTCTTGTTTCTTTCTGGCTTACTCAGTTATCTATACATTGCTGAGGTGATGGTCAAGCATTTGGCATCCAGTTTATCCCCCACTGCTGTCTACAAGGACAGGTTTGCTGTACTGCAGGAAAAGGGAACTCCAACATTAAACCCATGGTCTCCTGCTTTATTTCAAATGTAAAAATTAATAGGGCAACTAGCACAACAAGAAATGACCAAGCAACAGACTAGAAAACCCCCAGGGAAGAGATTTAAACAAATCAGTGCTTGAAAACTTGCCTTGAAACTGCCTTGAAAACTTGATCATCTTAATAGAAAGTAGTGCCACAAATAATTATCACACTCTGAGGCATCGTAGGTTTCATAGATGAGCTAAGAAAGATGAGATGCGTAGTTCACTCTTTTCCTACCCTGCCTTCATACACTGCACTGACAGATGTACAAACAAGGAAAGTGCCTAGTACCATTGTCACAAAAAGCACATGGAGAGCTGCCCGAGTACCCACGCATTCGCACACCTCTGTGCCTGGGCACATGGTTGCAATTCAAGCTCTATGGTGCATATGCTCAGAAGATGCATTCATTATGGGGCACACACTGCTGTTGCAAAGCAGTGACAAAGCCTGTCTTGTCAGCTGTTTATCATCCCTCATCTGGCTCCAGAAAGCTGGACCAGAAAGACAGAGTTTAATGTCTTCCAGTATACTGCTCTTTCTAACACCGATTTAAGGGGAAGATTTACCCTGATACACACACAACAGTGGGAAATTGCATGAATTAAGCTGCTGCAAATTCCTTACTGCTGTGTTACAAGAAGGTAACAGCATAAAAGTTCTCATTTGTATTAGATGAAATATCTTCATCTCTCCATTACACAAAGAATGTTTAACTACCTGCTAGTTAAAAGGGAAAAAAAGGCCGGAGCAAAATCACTGTGATCAACTTCCTCTGATTTCAGGAGTACTTGCCATTTTTTACTCAAACATATCTAGAAAGTTTTCCTTCCATTTTGTGTTCAGAAAGCCTATAGTCTAGATCAAGTTGAAGAACATTTGACAGAGCTAATTTATTTTCTAACATTTCTCTTTGTTATGTTTTAGTAGTATTGACCTTTAATTGTAGTTTGCACAAAGGCCCAGACCTTCATGCTTGCCAAGACCTAATTTATCTCTAAAATTGAATATGCAGAATTAAGCTGACTGAAAGCTGACTGGCATACAGTCATCTAAGCATTATCTAACATTATCCTTAAGTGGTTAAGTGTGCAAATCTATGATCACAATAATCATATTTTTAGGTAAAATCAGATTAAAAAAAAAAAACTAAGCTGAAAAACTATCTTAGCTTTTCAATTTCTAAAACCAGATGCTTTTATTTTATTGGCTAACCATCACATTTAAGAAATCTAATCATCATGCAATTGATGACATAAAAATAATAAGGCACACATTGCTGCTTGACAGATGAAATGCATTTTCTTGCCTACTCACACTTCTGGGGTTTGGTTTTTTCCCTCTACTGCTAGCTGAAGGAGCAGCTAAAGTGTTATTTAGACTCAAGTCTGCTTTTTCTGAACCTTGAGGAGTAGTTTTCATTACCAATAAAACTAATGAAGACTGAATTCTTACTAATTTGTGTCTCCTGTGGCCTTCCCTTGTGTAGATTTTCTAATGTTTAATAAGGATTGAATTCTGACTGTAACCTTCTTTCAGTTGAGGGAGTAATAGGTTCTCTTTCTGGCTGCTCATTTTTAGAATACTTCTAGAAATGCAGTATCTCTAAGACTTCTGCATCTCTGAAATTTGGTTGAAATTAGCCAGTAGATTAAATACATATTGGAGAATGCAAAAAAAACAAACAACAAAAACAACAAAACCAACCACCTAAATAAGCACATGCTTAAGTTCCTGTGTACACACATATATTCAAGAATGCGACCATAAGTCTTCTTCCCTTGGGAAACCAGGCTAAAATGATTTTCTCATTGGAAAACTGCAGTGCCAGATACTGCAATTTGCTGTATCTCTAAACAGTAGCTTGAAGCATGTGTTACCAACAGGGCCTTTGTGAGTGGGGGTGCATTCTCAAGAAAATTGCCTTTCCTTTGTCCAGAATAAACCCCTGTTTTAAGTGTGAGTCTCCTTCAGTAGTGATAGGAGATTCCGATCGAACAGTCTGATCTTGACCACGTACAAAAACGCTTCTTTAGCCAGCAAAATTTTCACTTCACCTTTAAAAACTGGCAACTCCCAAACAGGCCTGTGCAGCTCACTGAAAGTCCTCTCAGCACAAAAACTGGTCACACAGCTCATTTTTTGGATGCATGCCTTTGTTCTGTCTTTGGTTAACCTTTTCCTTTCATACCGTCTGGTATGAATAAACAGTCTCTACTTTCTCCTCTTCACTGTACATCTGAATGTCAAAGGTCATCATAAAGCAGCATTTTCATCCATAATGACCTCTACACTGAGCGATTGATTTGAGTTGTAATAAAACAATGAGGGATCTTGAACTTTAGCACAGAATTATGGAATGGTTTGGGTTAGAAAGGACCTTAAAAATCCTCTGGTTCCACCCCCCTTCCATGGGCAGGGACACCTCCCACTAGACCAGGATGCTCAAAGCCCCATCCCTCTCGTGGCCTTGAACACTTCCAGGGAGGGGGCACTTCGACTTTGCAGCTTGGAAACCTCATTTTGCAAGTCTGCCCAGATTACCAGTTGTCCTTCATCTCTGAGCACCATTTCATAATTTTGAGCATTTTACTGGCAGAACAAAACAAAACAGAATACAATTTGCCAGAATTACCTGCCATCTTTCCGTTCTGAAAGACTCACAGCCAATCTGCAATAATAGCACTCATGCACAAAAGTGAATGCATTCCAATTTAGTGTCAGGATTTGAGGTGGAGGAAAGGAAATTAACTAATAAGGAAGTAGCACATAAGGGGGAAAACAAGAGGGTTGCAAGGTTTTCATTGTTTTCTTTTGCCCGAATACACAAACAATAAAGAAGATAAACTAAGACTTAAATCACAAAAAATGCTTTTCCCTAGGCACATATCTACAGCAGCACACTTACTAACAGTTGCTTGCTTCAAAGGATGTTCTCTTTTATAAATAAACTACATCTCCTATGGAGAAAAAAGAATTTTAAGACTGAACTTATGAACACAATACAGCCACTGGTGATTATCTGTAAATTAAAATAGACTCCACACAAGGAAATATTTAAAATAATTTTTCTTCTCTGCAACCCTACATTCTGAGCTCTTCCATACCAGACTCGGTGAAGCTGCTGGCCTCTAGGCAGAAAAAGACAGCAACTTCATTTTTCATATTGTTCTGCTTTGCTCAAGGTAATTTATAATGCCATGAGCAATTATATAGGGGAATATGAAACCTTGAATTTATTTCCAAAGCAAAATAAAGTAGATGTAGTTTTTCAGCTATTTAAGTAGAATTTGGCCAAAAGAAAACTGCTCACATACATTGCAATAACTAAAGAGAATTCTTTTCAAAAGTGAGCTAGGTATGGAGGCAAGTTAGTGGCATTATAGTCCAAATGGAGATGTGCTTTCAACTTTTTGGGTTGCTTTGACACTTTTGTCTATATTTACTTTTAATAGTCAAATATGTGTGCAAATATGTGTGTACGCAAAATCAAATACAATCTTTACAGCTCTTTAAAAACAAAAGAGCTCATCAGAAGACAGCTGTTTCCATGAAGGGCATCAAGATTTTGGAAACAGAAAGCTGACAAAATCAACAATATTTAGACTGGAAGTGATTCTTCCTTTCTTAACTGTACCCTAATATCATTGCTTAATAGTTGGTACAGTCCTGAATAGCCAGAGACAAAATTAATATGCTGCTCCATATTGACAGAGAAGTTTCTCAAAACTCCATTAAAAAGCTACTCTCTCCATCCTGGGTATTATAATTTCCACAGAGTGCTCACAATTTTAATTGTTTAAGCAGTTGTATTTTGCACAAGGGACAAGATCCAAAGTAATACTGATGCATTTCAGATGGAAAACTGGAAGAAATTGTGTTCCTAAATCCCAAATTTGCATCAGACATACACAAATCTGCTACACAACCTGCTTAGGCATATGAGAGGCTGCAGGTTTTTACATTTCATTGCAAAACCCTGGCCATTCAAAGGTCTGCTCTTGAATATACCCAGAGTGACCCTCACCTTTGCTAAACAGACCTTCTTTCTAGGCACTTCTCTTTTGCCCAAGGCAGTCTAGAATTTGCAGAGCAGGTGACAAAAGCCAAACCGAGTCCAAAAGCCACGAAGCACAAAACATACTTGGAGCACTCTGAAGCAGTGAGTTCAACAAAACCAGGGAAACCACAGCATCTATCATTCATAGACACAACCAAAGAAAGAGGCTTTGTATTGCTTATCGAGTAACCAACACTCAAACACCCTTAGAAGCAGAGTCTCAAAACTGAGGTCTCCTTGGCTCAAGCTGCTTGCCTTACTCCTAGACATTAAGGTCTAATTCCTGCTTGTTTTCTCCCCTTGAAACTTTCTCCTTGGATTCTTGTCAATCTAATGTCAAACTTCAATAGGAATGATGACGGATGATCTCCAGGGAAATCTAAGGGGGTGGTGAAGACAATTTCCTAACAGCAGGTAATATATAGGTGATTTACTCAGACTGAGGAGGGAATTTAACCCAAACCTCCCCTGTCATGCAGCCATCACTGACTCCACGGTCAAATAAAAGGATAAGCCTGTCATCTCTGTCGGATGCCTGTGGTGGCTGTGACATTCCAGTTTCACATTACACCTAACTGAAGGCAGCAAATACATGCCTCAGTCTTTGAGAAATAATAGAACTGTATTTCAGAAATGAAGCTACTCTCTTTGGTATTTCTATCAATTTATTTTGAAGCCTCTGTCTCAGCATGCTAGAAGTCATGGATTTCATTCTCTGCATCTCAAAGCCTATAAGGTATGGCCCAAATTCCCTCCATATCATTCAAAATATGGTATTTCTGCATATTTTTCATTGACTACCAGGACAGGTACGCTAGTGAAGACTCCCCTATATATGTTGCTGGATTAATTTCTCTCCTGTAGGTTATTTATGTTATACACAATTTACATACCTAGTTAGCTGGAGCCAGAACTATCATCCTTTCAAAAATGCCTGGTTGCCTTTGGTTATGTATTCTTCTACTGGTTTTCCCTAGATAAAAAATTTCATTTCTGTAAACCTGGAGCCCTCTATACTATCAAAAATGTGTTACACCTCAGGTGCTGAACATGATCCAAATAGCAGCAGGAGGAAACAGCCTCCCCAGAGGAGGTGCTGAACACACACAAAGACAAGCTCAGTTTGCTAAAAAGAGCTGCCAGAGCCCTACTGCTATGCTCATTGTAAAATATATATCTACACGTATGCATATTAAAAAAAATTCCATAGAGATATATTTGGCATAAATCACAGTTCCAAAAATGTCTTCCTTCGTAGGTGGTGCAGGTTTTTTTTTTTAGTCCTTCTTTTTTCCCCAAAACCAAAAATATTAATGTATCCATCCTGTTGTTTCTTCTATTAGCTCAGCAGTTTCCAAAGCAATAGGACTGTGCAATTCTTCTCTTTCTGCCTTTGGGACAGAAGGATCTACCCTAGGTCATCAACCACATAGCAAGGCTGAGCTTTTTCAGCTCAATTCACTTTTCTGCTGAGGGCCTTCCTGTTCCCAGGATGATGTCTCCAAATTTCCTCACTTCTCTGCATCCTGCAAAAAAAAAAAATAAAATTGTTATCTTGCTAGAGGTCTGATGCAATTTTAACCCAATGATGGATATTGTTGTCTATCTTTTTCTGCTCTTAACATAGATTTTGTCATTTTGCCTTTCCCACATGTTTAACATATGTGTTCGGCGCATAGAAATTCAGGTCCATAAATCTGTTTTAGTCTTTCAACCCTCCAGTGCCTCTGGTTTTTCTTTTATTGCTAGAACACAATTTCTGGCAATGTATTAGACTGTGTATAAGCATCTAACTTAAAATAAACAGCCATCCTGTTTGCTTTTAGTTCAATAGCCTCTTCATCTTCCATTCTGTTGCTGCCCATAGCTGCTAGGAACAAATAAATAAATAAAATCTCACAATGAATGTCACCTTTTTGTCCTTTCTGTACACATCATACAGGTGATAACAGACTCTCTGCCCAGCTGTATTTCTTGCACGTTTTCCCACAGGTTCAGAGCACTGGGAAACTGCTTCAGCTGATGTCAGTTGCCACAACAGAGCCTGTTTTGTTAGAACCCAACTACCCACTTCAACTGTGCCGCTGCCACGGGACTCTCCTTGTCACGTGTCTGTAATTGCTACCTGCACTTAATGTGGCTTGCGGCTCCACAAGCTGAGACCTGCGCTGCCGGGAGCTGCCATAGGAGAGTATTTCGAGATTGTATTCACAGAAATACCAATCACATTAATGAGAACAGTGGGACTCTTGCCTCCAAGGAGAGAAAAACAACCCGGTCTTCTAGATATGCTATTGGCTTCAAAATTGTTAAAGTAAGAAAAAGGCAAAGTGATATTTTACTTTCTGGGGTTTATGGGGGTTGTTTTTGCATTTAGCATTCATCTCTTCTAAGATTTTTCTCTACAAACTCAAGGATTAAATCTTCCAAAATGACAGCTGATAGGTTCAGTTAACTGCCCTATTCAGGGGACAGATCAAACAAAAAAAAATATGACACCCATTCGAAGATTATAAGCAACAAGGAAACTGAAATCTATGTGTAAATTGGAGCATTTTTCAGTACACGATCCTGCATTTATTTACTAGATAAATACAGAAATTGGAGATACTACTTTTGCTGATCCAGAAGGAAGATAATCAAGAGCAATCCAACTATGGCTCATATATTCCATGAACAGGACTTGTTTCCCCTTTTGAAATATTTCCACCACACCTGTAATCAGAAGGAACCCACCATTTCCAAATACTTTGTTTTTCTTTCTCTTCAGTCCAATAACCAGCTATTAATATTACCTATAAAGGTAATATTCAAAGGAGGTGATTCTGCCCCTCTGGTCTGCTCTGGTGAGATCTCATCTGGAGTACTGTGTCCAGCTCTACAGTCCCCAACACAAAAAGGACACTGAAGTGCTGAAGCATGTGCAGAGGAGGGCCACGAAGATGATCAAAGGGCTGGAGCACCTCTCCTACAAAGACAGACTGAGAGAGCTGGGGTTATTCACCCTGAGGAAGACAGGGCACTGGGGGGACCTTACAGTGAGTGCCCTTAGGGGCAGTCAACATGGCTTCACCAAG
>NW_010163471.1:0-2774 GCF_000695765.1 Mesitornis unicolor | reverse complement strand
CTCTGCAGTAGAGTCTCTTTTCGTCACACTAGGACCACAACACAGAACCTGACCTAGAACCGTCCAGCTAGCTAGAACTCAATTCAGAACCATCAAGTGGACTAGAACGTGCTCCAGAACCAAAATGTGGTCATAAAACAACCAGCAGTCCTGAACCAAGAAACAAGCTAGAGTTAGACCATGGTCCTGAACCAACTGGACACCTAAACCATGACCCTGCTCCAGAACCACTAAGTGACCTGGAACGTGATTTAGAACCAACTGAGCAAGAAAATGATCTAGAACCCACATGCAAGCTAGAACATGATCTAGAACCAAGTAAGCGAGAATTTTATCTAGAACCAGTTACCTAACACACCATCCACTCCAGAATCCATTCTTGCTCTTAAAAAACCTGCACAAAAACCGCCCTAGCTTTACAAGCAACCAACCCCCAAACCCCAGCCTCTGCAGTGGACCTGGACTCTAGGGCCCTGGCCAACTGTATGAGACTCAACAAGGATAATTGCCAAGTCCTGCACTTAGGCCACAAGAACCCCATGCAATGCTACAGGCTTGAGGAAAAGTTGCTAAAAAGCTGCCCTGCAGAAAAGGACTTGGGGGTGGTGGTCAAGAGCTGGCTGAGTATGAGCCAGCTGTGTGCCCAGGTGGCCAAGAAGGCCAATGGCATCCTAGCTGTTATCAGAAATAGTGTGGCCAGCAGGACTAGGCCAGGGATCATTCCCCCAGACTCGGCACTGGTGAGGCTGCACCTTGAATACTGTGTTCAGTTTTGGGCTCTTCATGACAAAGGCATTGAGGCACTGGACTGTATCCAGAGAAGGGCAACAAAGCTGGTGAAGGAGCAGCTGAGGGAACTGATGTTGTTTAGTCTGGAGAAGAGGAGCCTGAGGGGAGACCTTATCATCCTCTACAACTACCTGAAAGGAGGTTATAGTGAGGTGAGTTCTGGTCTCTTTTCCAAAGTAATAAGCGATAGAAAGAGGGAAAATGGCCTGGAGTTGTGCCAGGAGAGATTTAGGTTGGATATGAGGAAAACCTTCTTCACCAAAAGAGTTGTCAAGCATTAGAACAGGCTGTCCAGAGAAGTGGTGGAGTCACCATCTCTGGAGGTATTTAAAATATGTGTAGATGTGACACTTAGGGACATGGTTTAGTGGTGGACTTGGCAGTGTTAAGTTAACGGTTAGACTCGATGATCTTAAAGGGCTTTTCCAACCTAAATTATTCTATGATTCTATTTATCTCGTATATGTGGTGAAATTTGAGATATAATGTCCTGTAGACTGTAAAAGGAAATATTCTTTCCCCCCCTGCCCTCTGTAATAGTAACAAACATTTATATATCACTCTGCATGTTTAGCAGGGCAAATCCTATTATTTTAAGTCAACTCGATTTTCAAATAACATTGTTATTGAAATAATAATGTCCAGTAATTCACCTAAGAAAATGTCCACCAGATGGTGCTGCATGATAGCTGATGGACCCGTGCTCGGTTGGAGAAGAAAAGACCCACTTTCTTGACTTTGTGAGACAGGTACTCTTAAAAGAATTACAGCTAAAAAAATTATCATGTAATTGGAGCAGGACCTGAAATAATTGCTGAAATGACAACTTTTTTGTTAGAATTGGTAGGGTAAGGATATAATAATTCTGTGGACTTTTTTCTCTGCTGTCACTAGTCCGCTGAAAGTAGATGTAAACAAAAATGGCAACTCTGTTGAATAATGTATTTTAAAGATATTTACATGTTATATAAGCACACTAAAATCTATATTCACAATTACATCTCACGTCTAACAGCTGTAGCTATGTATTCATACTGAGGGAGGAGACAGTTTCTGTCCAAAACATGTACCTCGTAGGTGTTTGTATAATTTTCTCATATGATTTAGTCATTAGGTATTTCAGTGTGATAATTTGGACTTGTTAAATCCTAGTGATTTTGTATTTAAATACAGATATTTATGTTGATAGCAGAAACCACTGTTGTTGCTGAAAGAAATCTGGTGTAACGTATGATCTCAGCATGAATCTTTTCATGGTGCATTTTGCACCTGCCTCGGCTCTTGATTGCTGAAAAATACTGATGCATGTGACGTGCTACAATGACTGTACAAGGCCACGGATCAAAAAGGAAAAACTTGTGACTACACAGCTTGATGAAAATGAAAGGAAGCTGTCCAGATTGTCACTGGTAAGTAACTATATAGTGATATCGCAACAGCTGTGAAAACAACCTATCTCCAGAGCTCCAAATGCGGGTACCCTCAAACACCCATTAAGGCACATGTCCAAGCTGATCTTCTGCTTGTACTTTCTAGCCCGTCAAGCTTCCTCAAGTTGGACAAATTTTGTTGTGGATTTTGAAGGACTTTCTTTGAGGCACTCCTACTGACCTGTGTGAGACCAAGACCTCTTCTGATTCATCCAGTGCCCTGTTGCCCTCACAAGAGATGAGCACCCTTTGGAGGGCAGCTGCCACTCAGGCTTCACCCATGGGAATGCTGGAGGGATCAGGAAGCCCTTTCCCACGGGGAGCTGTCTCTGGGGAACCTTGTTTAATGTTTCATAATAAACCTTGGAAAGTCTCTGGTTAAAAACATAATAATTTTTCCTGAAGAAGAAAGTAATCTGAGGGCATTTTCTATACATTCATCCCTTTCAGAATTCCACTCACACTTATCCATGTCCTGGTGCTTCAAATATACAGTGATTTAATGATTTTGCAAATCTTCAGTTTGGAATCACAGAATCTTAGGAGTTGGAAGGG
>NW_010163470.1:11105-20997 GCF_000695765.1 Mesitornis unicolor | reverse complement strand
GCTGATGAACAGGTACCATTCTCATTAACGTTAAGGCAAATAGACTGTTTAAAAATGTGATATCTTTATCAGTTACTCACAGGTTTCTTGTAATGTGTATCTGTTGCTAAAAACATAAAAGAATCTGAGCAATAATATAGGATCTAAAATCAGATTCAAACTCCACTTCCAATGTCAAATACAACAACTCTTGCCTGTGGCATAGCAGAAATGGAGACACTGATGTACTCTGCAATCGTTTGAGAAGCAAAGCAGAATGCCATTTTGAGTAAATGTTGGAGAATAAGTGCTACAGGAGCATCAGCACAGTTTGGGGAAGGTTACCTCAAAAAACACTGTCCGGACTGGTTCCCCATATTGAAAAGAAAAGTAAATATGATGTCCAATGGCTGTCAGGATGAGTCATTTTCTTCTCTGGATAGCACAGCTGATAGGGTGGTGGCATTCACAGTAAATGTCCAAATGATATGCTTTGCACTTTAAATTTCTGTGGCTATATTTCTATGAAGAATTGTGATGTTCTCCAGTGATCTTGAAAAGTTACTGGCCACACTGGACCTGACCCAGAAAAAGTGTATAAGCACCTGCTTAACTTTGAAAATAGCACCAAACAACTATTGCATCAATTTACATTCTGTTTAAAGGGACTGCTTGCAGATCCTCTGCAGTCCTTGTGGCAGGAGACAGTCTGAAGAAGTAAGAGAAGAACTGGAACAAAACCAAGGTGACTCTGGATGTTACCACAGATAAGCAGCATACTTCAGCCATCCAATTGGCAATCAGCTGTGGAACAGACCAGCTACCTTACTGCTAGCAGCAGTCCTTAGCTGATGGTTGAACCCTGCCCTTTGATGTAGGGAAATATAAGTGACTCAGTGGATGCCTAAGCATATAGATATGGGAGCAATTTGTAAAGAGCAGAGGAATGTGGGCAGTAAGTCGTAGCAAAAGCAATGGGAAAAGCTTGCTGTGTTTTTTTTGCATTTCAGTCAGCCACTACAAAAACTCAACTGCATAGTAACATAGTGACCCTTATCTTTCTTAATGTAGTGTCTATTGTGTCTTCCTTGGAGTCTGTTATGCATGCAGCCACAGAGTACTACATAAAAATTGGATAGCATCAGTGAAACTTATAGAAACATATGTAAACAAACTGTGAATTTTTCTAGCCCTTTCTACCACACAGAGACAGATTTGGCACTTGTCTATAATCATCAGAGTAAGGTTATTATTCTTTAGTCCTTTGAATGTTCAAGTAAGTTCTAAAATATAAAAAAAGCTACGGAGCATCTTTAAGGCAAATTTTACTTGACTTCAAAGAGTTCAATGAACTACAGTGCTTCAAAGAATTACTATTTCAATTTATAATAAATTTCACTATCTTTTGTGAAATCAATATTATTTTCTAGACATTCAGTGCTGCAGCTATTAGCAGCCTTGATCACCCTTACTGTGTTTCTGTGTTAAGATATCTTTCTAGGAAGAAAAATAATGTGTTAGTCTTCAATGTTGATAAAATCTGTTGTATTTATATTAGCAATTTACACTCTGTGGAAATTAAAATAAGCTGGATATTCACTAAATGTTTGGTTCAATAAGAAACAACTCTTATTTGTCAGGAATTACCAGATTGTTCTAACTTATATATAAGACATAATGTTTATAATCAAAGTTGATGGAGGCATCTCAGAGAAAGAAGTTGATACTTTGGAGATTGTGCAAGAATTGGAGCCAAAACCTCAACCATAGGTAAATACAGCTATGAGTTTAGTGACAATATTTTATTGACTGAAGAACACAAAACTTCTGATGAGATCTGTCCGTGAAAGTCAATGGAGTGCTTTTAGAAGACTGCAGTCAATATTAGTGCCCACAAACTACAAGTGTGTTGAAATGCTAGCAGTCACACAGATTATTCATAGGCAAGGGTTGTTTGTAGCTCTTCTAGAATAACTCCCATTAAAATTAACTTTGTTCAGGTAAGGATGTCAGAACCTGACTGCTTGTAGTCTGTATGATACTTAAGTGAATTGGAAGTTAGTTTGCATGTATGTACATATAAAACTATTCCTGGGTGTTATTAGGGATGAGATTTGGTTCTTGCACAAAGATATCGGATTAATTTTAGAGAAGATAACATTGGGTCTATGCTTAATATTTTATTTTTTATTTAATTTTTAAAATGCCTCTGATAACACTGAGTATTGACAGTCTTTTGGTTACATACTAAACAGAGCCTTTTATTACAGAGATTGCACTGAACAGAAGATGAAGATCATACTGTAGATTCCATGTAAGTCTCCATATGGAAGCTGTATGTGCAGCTATCCTGTGTCCACTATGTCTACTGTAGATTGAAGAAGGTAAGAATGTGCAGCTGGAAAAATTTACTGGTCTCTGAGCTGCATATTCTTAATTTGTGAAAATTTACAATGGTTGTTACTTGCTAGCAGCTGATATCATCTGTCAACTCTACACAGATTCCTCCCTATTTTCTGCTACAAGTCACAGATGTCTATCTTCTGTGAGACACACCTGCAGTAAAATCTTTTTACTGAGAGATCTCCCCCATTCTTTCCGATCTTCATCATGGGGGAATCACGAAGTAGTCTCTGTGAATCAAGGCTTTAGCCCAAGATGGAAAAAATGCCTCTTGAATTATGTCCTGATACTCTTAATTCGAATACAAATGCTCTGCCTGTGTATTAGGAACAATATATTTGTTAAAAACCTCCTGTACTTTGAGAAGAAGAAGACAGGATTGGCTCTTACTTTCACTATATTTAGTTTGATGATGCATAGTTTCTCTCAAGGAAGCTGTATGAATACAATAGAAAGGTGAAATTTTCATGTAAAGAAAGTAGCTATGTCATGCAAACAAAGTAGAGAAATAAATCTGAAGTGAATGTGAAATGATGAACTCTTCTGTAAGGTTCGCAGACTGAATGTCTCTGGATTTACTTTCCGTCTTTGAAAAAAGTCTCAGAAGTTAAGCTGAGCAGGTGCCAGTAGTTGAGAGCAGGGAGCTCTCATGAACACGATGATAAAGTTTCAAGCTTAAGTACTCAAAAAAGAAATTCCAAACATTTGAGTTGCTTTGGTAGTACAGCAAAGTTACACATATTTATTTTTTAATTATCTTTTTTCCCCTAGAAGAATGTGATAAAAAAATAAATACTTGAAATTTAATAATATAAGAGAAAAATACATAGATTGAGACTTGCTCAAATAGCACTTTCATTTGGACTTCACTATAGATTTAATTATGAGAATGACATAGTTTCACCACCTTACTCAGCCTGTAATAGAAATTATTGTGATGCATTTTATGCTGTGGGGATAACATATACTGATACATAAAAAAGTATTACAGCAACCTGGAAGTTAATTCATCAACAAGATACAAATTATGGAGCAATAATTCCTGGGGTGTTGCTCAGCACCAAGTGGAATGCCAAACTTTATCACAGTATCTATGCATAAATTTACTGTGCAATTACTCTAGTAACTAACCATTTCAATACAGAAGTGTTTACAGAGTATAGATAAAATGTTTAAGAGGCTGTAAATACGTAGCATGTTTATGTGTCTGGACAAAGTCTTCATTTTATCTTGTTCCTAGAATTTTGGGATCCCAGTGTTGTGATGGATGTGATGCTATAAATAAAGCTTTAAAAAAAAGAGCCTCACCAGTTATATTAAAGGAAATAGAATAACTTACAGATTTTCTGAGCTAACCACTGATTTCTTTGATTTTAGCAATTCAGTAAATTGCTTAACTGCAGCTTCTTTTTAAAATCAGATGTGCTGATATATTTAAGAGGCAGTTTAAAGATAAATAACATTTGGATGAATAGTTCCACAGTTCTATTTTATTAGAAATGCAAAAAGAAGCAGGAGAGTAGTGAAAACTAGACAGAGTAATAGCTCAACAAAAAGGTTGGTCAGATTGTCTTCAACCTCTGCAGAAAAATTATGCTTGTCTTGCAGAGAACACCTGGTAACTTCTCCATCAAGCTAAGTTTGTTAGTCACTGATATAAAACAGTTAACAGTAGGATTTATAATGGAGCCTGATAGTGAACTTGAAGGGAAGCAACTTTAACTGCTGCTTTTTTATTTTTTTTATTTTTTTTTATTTTTTTCCTTTAACCTCTACCCCGTCTGCAATCACATGAGCAATTTAGCAAATCCGAGAGACATCAAACCTCAAAAGTTTGCTGGGAGAACTCCAGAATTCATAAAGTTAAACCATGCCTCCTTCAATATGACTAACATATGGTCTTAAGAAGTTTCACCAAGCCTGTATATAAAGGAACCAGCTCCAGAAAATGTTTCTGTTATTCTTTCAGTTACTCTGTTGGCTCTCAGTATGGCAGTAACTGTTGTTAGGATTCAATTCTATTTGAATTGCTTGTATAATGCCAGCAATTATTATTTCTACAAAAGGAGGTGTTTATAGAAGCATAAATTTACTGCCAGATTTGTTGCACTGTCTTCGCAAAACAAGCATCACACATCTTTATAGTGATGACAAGAAATCAAATTTTCTTTACATGACAGGGAGATAAAATGCAT
Source organism: Mesitornis unicolor (assembly GCF_000695765.1). Classification (NCBI taxonomy): domain Eukaryota; kingdom Metazoa; phylum Chordata; class Aves; order Mesitornithiformes; family Mesitornithidae; genus Mesitornis; species Mesitornis unicolor. The sequence continues at coordinate 16,420 of NW_010163470.1, read as the reverse complement.
TATTTGCTTTATTTCTCTTTAAAAATATTTTCCAGTCATAAAATTCTGTATCAACATCCACTGAACAGCACTACAATTCTATTTAATACTGAACTCTGCACAGCTCCAAAAGCTTTAACATACTGTGGCTAATCCATTTCTGTTTAGGGTTACAGTGCTTATGGAAAATGAGTCAGAAATGCTGTTATACAATTGCTAGATTAAGTTGTTAAATACAGTGAGATCTATTCTCTTGCACTGTGTTCAATAACCTGAATTACATCTCTGGCTGCACATACCAGTAGTTCATAAAAGCACTTCTGTTCATTAACTTAAATCCTAGCAGACAGCCTTTCATTTTAAAAGCCATCTGGTGGCTGATAAGAAACGTAGAATCTTATCTCTGTTCCTAAAGTAAGTGAATCATAGCCAAATGGAGGATGAAAGCTCCAAAAATGCCACCATCTTGGCTGTAATTTGCTGTTCCATGGAGTTACTCAATCTGAGATTAACAATGCATTGAGAATGTCACAAGGTGGGAAAAGGGAGAGGTGGGAGAGTAGATAACCAATTATTTTCTCTATGCAACGTTTTTTCTCTGCTTCTGTTCAGGAGGATATAACTTAAAAAAATATTTTAAAGTTGGAAAAACTTCCATTTGCTGTACTATTAGATAAAGACTAATTATAACTTCAGACTGTGTGCAAAGTTTGAAAGCAGCTCTTGAAAATGAAACTATCCAGATGCTACAAGTATGTTTTAGTTGAAAAATGAGTAGTTACACCACCTTTGGCAAAAGACTATTATCTGACGCTATACTTTTTGATATCACAATTCATTTATGCCCTAATTGTTTTCATAGAATCATAGAATCAATTACTGGTTTGGGTTGGAAGGGACCTTTAGGAGTCATCTAGTCCATCCCAGCTGCAATAAGCAGGGACATCTTCAATGAGGCCAGGTTGCTCAGAGCCCTGTCCAACCTGGCCTTGAACGTTTCCAGGGATCGGACATCTACCACCTCTCTGGGCCACCTGGTTCCCGAGTTTCACCACTCTCAGTGTAAAAAAAAAGTATTTCTTCTATCTAGTCTTAATCTACCCTCTTTTATTTTAAAACCATTACCACTTGCCCACTGTTACTACAAGCCCTACTAAAATCTCTGTCCCCATCTTTCTTATAAGCCCCCTTTAAGTACTGAAAAGCTGCAATAGATTCTTCCCACAGCTTTCTCTTCTCCAGGCCTAATACCCCAACTGTTTCAGAAGTGTTGCAGTCCTTTGATAATTTTTGTGGCCATCCTCTGGACTCATTCCAACAAGTCAATGTCTTTCTTCTACTGAGAACTCCAGAGTTGGATGTAGTACTCCAGGTGGGAACTCACAAGAGCTGAATAGAGGGGCAGAATCACCTACCTCAATGTGTTGGCCATGCTGCTTTTTATGCAGCCCAGAATACAATTGGCTTTCTGGGCTGCAAGTACACGTTGCCAGCTCATGCCCAGTTTTTCATCCACGAGTACACCCAAGCCTTTCTTTGCAGGGTTGTTTCTTTGTTTCTTTGCAGTTCGTCCATCCTCTGGCCTGTATTAATACTGAGAGTTGTCACAACCAAGTAACAGAACCTTGCAGTTGGCCTTTTTTAACCTCATGAGGTTCATATGGGTCTAATTCTAGAGCTTTCCAGGTCTCTCTGGATGCCATCTCGTGCCTCAGGAGTGTCAACCACATCACTCAGCTTAGTGTTGTCAGCAACTTCGGTGAAGGTGTACTCAACCTCACTGTCTATGTCATTAATGAATATATTAAACTGCACTGGACCCTATATGGATCCCTGAAGGACATCAGTTTTCACCCATCTCCATCTGGACATTGAGCTGTTGACCACTACCCTCTGGATGCGACCATCCATCCAATGCCTTGTCTGCTGAATAATCCCTCCATCAAATGCATGCCTCTCCAATTTAGAGAAGGATGTTGTGATGGACTGTGTGAAAGGCCTGACAAAATTCCAGATAGGTGACATCCGTAGCTCTTCCCTTGTTCACTGACATAGTCGCTGAAGGTCACTAGGTTGGTCAGGCAGGATTTGCCCTTGGTGAAGCCATGTTGGCTATCTTGATTCACTTCTCTGTCCTCCATATGCCTTCTAGAAGAATCTGTTTCATAATATTTTCAGGCACTGAGGTGAGGCTGACAGGTTGGTAGTTTCCATAGTCCTCCTTTCTATACTTTTTAAAAACGTGTGAAATGTTTCACTTTTTCCAGTCACTGGAGACTTCACTTGACTGTCATGGGGAGTGGCTTGACAACTACATCTGCCAACTGCCTCTGGACTCTGGGATGTATCTTGTTGGGCCATGAGGCCCAGAGTTCAGGCTTCTCAGGTGGTCTTGAACCTGATCTTCTTTTACAGTGGAAGGGACTTTGCTCCCTCAGCCCCTGCTGTGAGATCCATCCATTCAAGAGGTGTGGGAAGAGAGACTGCCAGTAAGGAATGAGGCAAAAAGTTGTCGAGTACCTTGTCTTTTTCCTGGCCTGTTACCACCTTGCCAGTCTTGCTCATCGGGGAGTGTATGCTTTCTTTGACCTTCCTTTTCTGGCTGACACATCTGTGGAAGACCTTCTTATTATTCTTTGCATCCCTTGCAATGTTCAGCTCCAGCCTTGTCTTGGCTTTCCTGACCCCATTCCTACACAACCTGGCAGCATGCCTGTACTCTTCCCAGGATACCCGTCCTTGCTTCCACTGCCTGTGCATTTCCTTCTTGCCCTTTAGTTTGATCAGCAAGTCTTGAATCATCCTTGCTGGCTTCTGCCTTCCTTTTCTAATTTCTTGCACCTGAGAATTGAGGGGTCCTATGCTCTATGGAATACATCCTCAAAGATCTGCCAGCTCTGTTGTGCTCCCGTGTCTCTGAGAGCAGTTTTCCAGGGTGTCCTATTGACTTAACTCATTCAGCAGCTGGAAGTTTACTTTTCTAAAATTTAGGGACCTAACTTTACTCTTCACTTGACCCATGTCTTTCAGGACTGTGAACTCCGCCAGTGCATGACATAGTGGCTTCAAATTCCTCCTATCTGTTGCTCATGCTGCATGCATTGGTGTAGAGGCACTTCAGCTGGGCTGTGGGCTGTGTCACCTTCTTAAAGGAACACACTTTAATTCCTCTGAGGTATTTCACTGGTGTACCCCTGTTGGATCTTATTACCTCAGGAGCCTCTGACTCGCCTCTGTAAGACTTCAAGTGTTCTCCAATGTATGCAGCACATCTCAGAGCAACAGGCTAAGGACTCTCACTAACATTCTGTCCTTCTAACCCCATCGTGTCATCCCATGGCTTGACACAGGTGAGCCTGGTATTATCCCTTTCATCCTTCAAGTCTAGTCTAAAGCTCCAAGCCTGGAGCAAGCCTGGTGCCATGCAGACCATCTCATTATTGAAAAGCCCAAAGCTGTGGCAGATGCACCAGCCACAGAGATACCTATAAATTGACTGTGTATACTGTCTATAGTATTAGTGCACATGATGCTAGCTGGTGTGTCAGAAACCAGCTGTGTGTGAAAAAATGAAAATGTCAACAAAAAATTAAATCAGCTGTTAGAGTGAGCCACTAATTACAAGATTCCTGAAAAAACCCCTCATATTGTATTCTTTGAGCTCAAAAAAATCACTAGTTAGAGGCATCCAAATACTGTCTTTCTGAACTCTGTGCTTCCTTGATGTTAGTAACATATTTGGGAAGCCTGTGATTCAGCATTAGAGGAAAGTGCCTGTGTGGCACAAACTGACATACTCATTTTTTTATTCAGTTTTCACATTGGCAAGTGGTAGTTCATTAGACTTTCAGTTCTTAGAAATCTCAGTCAAGTCATAAGCCTTTTTTCTGCATTTTTTGCCTAGTTGCTGTTTAATATTAGCCTGTTCCAAGGTCACAGGAAGTGGATAGGAGATTTCTTACTATGGTTCTGCTTGCTGTTGAAGGGGTCCTTCGATCAGATCCTCTGCTGTATAGCCTCCATTTACCTCAACCACATCTGCCACAGCTCTGAAGTCTCCTCTTGCAGTCTTTCACCCATTTTCTTCCCCTGCAATTTTGAATGTCTAGCCTTTGATTTAAGCATAAATTTGGGGAGTTTTATGTTGTGGATTTCTTAACTCTGTTCTTTATTACATTCAGTCTCATTTATAGTCAAATTGAACCCAGTTTGTAAGTCACATGTAAAAGCTAACTAACTGGTGTAGCTTTTCAATTGGGTGCTCTTCAGTGTCAACTTACATAACCAAACTATGCTTATAATGCAGGAGCACAGGTTCTAACCTTTGTTTCTTACAGGACACTTTAACACCTGACCCAAGATTTAAATTCTGCATATAGTAGACCTTCATCCTCCAAGTAGCTCCATTTAGACACACTATGTGAAGCAAATGCAGCCTAATAACAGGAGTTGCTACTCACATTGATTGTTTTGGCCTCTCAATTGCTACTGGTCATACTTTCACATATTCTCTTCTACCAAATTGACTTCTCTGGACAACATAAATGACTGGAGACTTAGAGCAGAAGTGGTTTCTTCTTTTCAGTACTTTGTGTGTCACTGCCTTCAACAGTACTCAGGCTACAGTTATGTCTTAAGAGTCTTGAAACCCATGTTCCTGGGTTCAGTGGAATCCGAAGGTTTGTGTTTCAGTGAAGACTGGAATTAAATGCCTTGCTTGACCATTGGCTTTCTGTGTAACCTTGAATCATAGGATGAGTCACCCCATTCCTCTGTGCTTCTATTCCTTCAACTAAAATGTGGAAAACAGTCCACAGAAATCACAGAACAACAGAGGTTGACAGGGGGAGAATTCTCCAGCCCCAGTTCCTGCCCAGAGCAGGCTTATCTGTAGGATCAGTTCAGGGCTTCACCAAATTTGAATGTGAAACATCTCAAGGTTGCAGACAGGCAACCTGGGCCCTAGCTCCACTGCTGAACTGTCCTCCTGAAGAAATCCTGGAGGCCCCTTATCTCCAGCCTGAGCCTCTCAAGTTTCAGCTTGTGCTGCTGCCTCTTGCCCTCCCACTATACACCTCTGTGAAGAGTCTAACTGTGTCTCTTCAATCCCCTCCTGCCAATTCTGGGGATGCTGCTAGGTACCCCTGAAGCCATTCCTTCTCTCAGCTGAACCGGCCATTGTTCAGCAGCTTCTCCTTGCAGAACAAGGGCTTCCTCCCCACTGCCTTGGTGGAATCTCCTCACTTCACACCAGTTCTGTCTACATTGAAAGAGCAGCATATCAGCTGATGTAATAAAAATGGTAGGTAGTTAGATGTTATGGTGATAAGGGACAT
>NW_010163470.1:8640-11088 GCF_000695765.1 Mesitornis unicolor | reverse complement strand
GCCAGACATTAAAGTAGCAATAGTGACACAGTTATCACAGTCATTCTAGTCTCATGCTCCACAAAAGTGACCCGATTACCACCAGCTTGTTTAATTACATTATCTAGTGAAAGAACAATGGAGGATATGTTTCTCCTAAAATCAATTCAAACAGATTTTATGTTTGGTACTCAGTAAGGACTTCTTCCTTATTGTACCAATACTTTTCTTCAAGGTGATGCAAGAATAGATGGGAGTTCTACAAAAGACAGGAATAGCAATGCTGGAGATGAGATTTTATTTTTTCTCCTAACCAGTGCTGTACCTTATTCATGTGCTTACCAAGTTACCTTGCTTGACTGCTAATTCCTTATGGTGAGTCACATGTTATTTTTCTCACTGACATATCAACACTCAAAAAAGAATGAAGGCCAAAGCATATGTGCAGCATTCAAGTACCACACAAGCCTTATTTCAAGAGTTTACTTGGAACTAAATGAATTTGCAGACATGGTGCTGGCCCCCTGCATTTGGGTTAACCTAACCCTCACTGTGTGGACAGTCTCACAAACTCTTTAGAATGGATTCCTCAGATTCCTGTCTCAGGCTGAATCTTCAAACACATCCTTCCGAGGAGGACCCTACCCTTCCTCCCTCATCAGAAAATAATTACCCCTCAGCAAACAACCAACCTTCTGCCCTTTCCTTCTTTTTAAACCACGCCCAGGTACCACAAATGTTATGACATGTTTGAGGAGACATTTGTTTGCAGTGACTGAGTGCCCTTCATTAGAAAGGAACCCTTTGCCATCTGGGTTCTGTCTCTCCAGTTGAGGTCTGGAGCTTTTCAGTGTTGGAGAGGAATAATGAAGTATAATGTGTGTTGGATATTGTGGCTAGAATGCAAACATTCTTCAGTTACATTTTGAGGAATTTGAGTCCAACCACAGTCCCAAGGCACAACAGCAAGAAAACTCTTTCCAGTTGCACTACTGTATGCAGTAACCCAACTGAACAGTGGTTTGACAGCCCTATGACTCTCACTCTTATACTCATGTTAGTGCTGGATGCTTGCCACTGGAAGTAGAAATGCAACTTTATCACTTGACTCCAGGAAAATTCTCACCTGTTCCATATGGGGAAAATATACTTGAACAGCTGGGGAAGCCCCTGTTTGGAGGCAAGAAAATGCCTTGATACAGCACGAGACAGGTGGGGGATACAAGTTGGGAGAAAAAGAGCTCAAAGGGAAAAGGTAAGAGGTTTATTTCTAAGCACAGTGAAGTGGGTAGGTTGTAAAAGAAAATGACAACAGATTAATGGACATTCTGAAATATCCAGATATAAAGTATCTGACATCAGTCTGTACATAGACTTCAATTCCAATTATAGAAAAGAAATTGTAGGAAAGAAATAGAAAATCTCAGTAACAGATTTATAGAAGCTAGAGGTGACAGATGCTCTGGAGCTCACCCAGTCTGTTTTCCTGGACAGTGGGACCACCCTTTTCTCAAACGTCCTTTACTTTTCAGACAGAATTGAAAGTGAAAGGTGGATTTGACCCACTCAGCACATTTCCCTCGTCCTTTCTGAAAGCAGAAAAGGAATAGTGGGAGAAGCCTTTCCTACCCCTGGAAGATCTTCAAGACTTCCAACTGGTTTCAGTTTATGTGGTTGCTTGCCAGATTAATCTGTAGGTGCTGGGAGTTGTTGATAGACAACTGTTCTGTACCTCCTTACTTGACAATATCAGAGGAACGGCACTATTGTACTTCAACAAAGCTATGCAAAAAGCAAGGGGTAGGAAAAGAGAAGAGCACTGGAGTAGGGCAGGCTTTAGGCCTTTCATCAGTACCTGATTGCTGTAATGTGCCCATGTACAGACTGTTCTGGTGCTACTTTCTTTGATGCTGTTCTCTCCAATCCCTTCTCTCCACTCCCCATTTTCAAGCTCCTCCAAAGCTTTTGTCCTGCACTTCAAGACTATTTGCATTGCTTGCCTTTTATCAGGCTTCCTGTGATGAAGTGAATGATAGCTTTTCTGCTGATATCTTCAGTTAGTCCTGGTCACACTGAATCTGAAAGCAGAGGGAGCTGGTGGCCATCTCTATGAAGTGTAACCCCACTACTATTCACTAAGCTATAATGAAGGAAAATACCTTAAATTTGGCCTCATTAACAGAAATCAACAGTCACTGACATTTTGAATGAAGGAAAATTAGGACATTCAAAGTCAGGAACTACAGTATCATATGAAACTTTAATTAAGAACGCGTATTGCAACATTCATAATAAAACTGCGGGAGTTGAGAAGGCTAGTTGGATTTATACTACCAGCAGCTTATGTTTCTTGCAGTGTACTGTTTGGCAGCAGGGAGTAACCACAGAAGAGGGCAAATAGGCTCCTGAAGTGAAACACTGAGGGGTTTCAGCCTGTGTCTATGGGTACTACGTTGACGGGGAAGCGAG
>NW_010163470.1:0-8609 GCF_000695765.1 Mesitornis unicolor | reverse complement strand
AAGCCTGAAAGCTTTTGTGTGAGTGGGCAGGTAGAAGAAGAGGAGACAGATATTCTGAAATAAAGAGGTTGTCCGATACAAGGTGAAATGTAGAGAATAATTAACAGGTTAATAGTTGCTCATAGGTGTTCCATGGAAAATATTCTAGCCTGGCTTCAAAACCAACTCAGTGTTCAGCCTTGAAGTCTGTTCTCCTGGTTTGCAATTGGTAGCTTGTAAACAGGGGACACCATGAGGTTTTCTTGCAGATATATTTTATCAGTGAGTGTGTTTGGGGTATTCTTTGTGTCTCATCACTTGAAAGTTTACCTCTGCTGCTCTGATATATACTATCAAATGCTGTACTATGGAACAGTTTCTTTCTAAGCTGTAACCGATTTAAAGTGAGCTTTCCAGTGTAAAGTCCACAACAGTTTTGTGTTCACTTTTAGGTAGCCGGTTTCTGGGTTATATATAGAAACCGAGATACTTACAGAATTCAGATTCTGAATTCACATAAGAGGCAGTTGATAATAGACATGTAGATGTGTTCATTCACCCAAAGAACAGGGTCAATGCTTTGTGGTGCATCCTCACAAATACAGATGATGAGCTTGAGCTGACTGCATAAATAAAATTCAGCTGTAAACCCCTTATCCCTTCTCTCCCCTCTCCTTACCTAGCTTAAGAAAGTCTAAATTTCTAAATTTATATAACTGGTTGAAAATTGTTCTATCGATTTGAGACTTTTAAAAAAACTGCTTAGTCAGACTCTAAAGATGAAGGGGTTGATTTGTCTTACTCAGCCTTTATTTTGAAGCTATCCATTGCATTTAGAAGAGCAAAGACTATTTTACATCAATCTCAAGTAACTGCATGGAAGTGAGAAAGTTAGACTGATTATTTTCTGGCAAGCAGTTCAGGTATCTGAACACTAATTTCTGTAGCATTCAGGTTTTTTAGTTTCTTTAGACTCAATATATCAGATCGTTTTCAGTGGATCTGAAGTGTTTCACAGATAAAGACACAGAAAATAACTGTACATTTGCACTGCTGACTGTATCTGTAGATTTTCACCTATCAGTGTGTAAGCATATTTACTCAAACAAATAGGAGACAACATTTCTGGAATTTGCTTTAGCCATTAAAAAATCAACCTGATTAACGGAAGTTTGGAAGAAGTGAATATGAAGGTGGAAAAAAAATTTAGAGATTATATTGAGAAACTGAATTATAGGTCAATTTAGGTGTATGCACACAAGCTAGAGGATGAAACTTCTGTAATTTTTCAGCTCATTTAATCTGAAAGGCCCACATACTGAGATACATAGCCAGAGCTAACATCTGCAGTTTGGTTGGTACATGCCTTTGGTGCTGGCATTAGCCCTGTGACCACAGTGGCTGCTATTGCTCAGCTCTTTTATTGGCTTGACATCTTTCATATTGCCTCAGGCTCCATGGTAGAGCAAGCGGACACCCACATTGGACGCCAAAAGAGTCATCTTAATGAATGACATATTATGAGCCTTGTGAAAGTAATTTGCTTTTCTCTATGGTGTAGTTCGCTAACTTCCTATTACTAAAGGTTCAGGCTGAATTCAGCAGTAAGGTTATGTAAATTCTTGCCTTTTGGGCAACATATCACAGAAAAAAGTGTTATTCAAAGTCTTGCCTTTGTTTTCCAGAAGGAAACTTAAATGCTACACTGGCTTGGGGAAGAGTTATCTACTATCCCATGTTACTAGTAATGAGTTGACACATAACGACTTGTCATTTGCATAGTAGAGTACACCTTTTATGAAGTGTACAACGAAGGATCTGATAAAATCTTATTTTCTGGCCTATGATTTTATTTTGACTATTATTAGCTGACAGATGCTGACAAATAAGGAGCAGAGAGCACAGCATGGGCAGCTGATCCTTCCTTCAGCCTATTCCATGCTTTTTCTTTCTGTCTTCACAGAGCACCATCTGAACACAGTAATTCTGTGACATACACAAGCATGTGGCTTGTAGGCATTCATTACTTCCACCTTTAAGACTCAGTGATGTCTTCTGCTCCAAAGTCCTGTTTCAGTCACTTACTATTTTGATGAAACATTGAACTTTTAGGTTTTCTAGCTTTGCCTGAAAAATCCACCTGCAGCTTTTGCTCCCCAGCCCCTAATTCTTCCAAAAAGAATATGCATCAGCATTTAGCACCCTTCAAGCTAAATTGTACCCAGCTGTAGGTATGAAGAAGAAGCTATTTTTTTCTGCCGTGAATGTTAAGCATGGAAACAGCCTCTGTGAAGGGCTAGTGAGAGCTTGAAGATAAAAATTGATTTCACTGAACTCTGAAGCTCTGAGGATAGGATTCAGTGCTGCTTGTTGTATGTACAGTTCCCAGTCAGCTCATACGGTGTGTATCTGAGGAGTGCTGGGCTGTGTGTACATGTGAAGCCAATTTAGCTGTGTAAGTTAAAGGTAAGCATTCAGTTCCGAACGAGGGTAGTTAACAGCCTTTTCAAGAATAACATGAGATGATCGTGATTGTGCCATGCCATCAGCTGCCAGCAAGAGTTTCAAAAGAGAGTACTACAAAAGAGTGTAGTATTCAGCTCAGTAAAATAACTTGTGCACACATTGAAGAATTGATGAATGGTCATCAGCAGGTCCAGAATTCACAGATAAAGGCATGGTGGTGGAAGAAAGACACTGCTTTTCTCATAACTCAAATTTAGTTTTTAGAAAATAATAGAATTTATTTAACTTTCCCCACTGTTACGTGACATAATCATTCTTTGATATAGACTTAGTAACATTATAAGGGGTCATAAAATCAAAACCATCTAAATATTAGTAATGCTGAAACCATTTTGTTCTAGGAGCTGCCTGTAGCTTAGCTTTATCACTAATATACAAGGGTAGGAATGGAGATATATGATCGTCATCAGCTTGGATTTTTAATTTTGAGATGACACTTCTATCAATCCATCTGAAAAGGGAGAGGCTACCATAACATTGGTTGCAATTAAACCACAATTTTCTTTTACTAATTCACTCTAAACCAAAAGATGAAATGGCATTTTAGAATTACAACATCATTCCCAGATTTGCATCTCCTGATGAATTCCCAAGGTTAAAATTCAAACCATGTTGTAAAACCAATCCTCAATTATACCTTTATAGAGAGAAAGATCAGTGGCAGGTGGTGCCTGCTATAAAAGCCTCATTAAAACACCTTCTGTTTGAATAATACTAAAGGGAGTCACCAGATGGAGGCACAGCTCCACATGGTAGCCTTACCTCAAATGAGAGTTTCACCTGACACTTTGGGGACAGCAGATTTTTTTCCTCCAACTAACAAAACACTGAGGTTCAAGAAGGGATATATTAGGATTAATTGCACTTGATCACTAATCCACTGTAATGCCATATGTTAAAGGCATTGTTCATTGTCAAGCCTAGAGACAGGTAGGGCCCCTCTGGTAAAGTAAATTGTCCCCATCTCCATGAAGCTAATCTAATTTCACCTCCTTACAGATCTCAGATTCCAGTAAAGGTACTTAACTCTTCCTGCTTTGTCTCCTGATGCATTTTTGAGTGGTAGCAAATCTGATGTAGAAGCTAATGATGCTGAAGCCTGCTGACTAATTGGAAAATGATTTTTCCTGGTGCTGCTTGCTGAAATGAGCAAAATATTGAGAGGGTATTTACTCTATTGTGTGCTCAGCCTCTTGGTTCAAAGAGCCAGCTCTTCCCTCATCAGCCACACAGTTTAGCTTCTCACACCTCCTCCCTCTGCTAGTCCCAAAACACATTCCAAGAATATGTGATTTACTTCATGAGAACAATTGGCAGGCTAAACCATGTGAGTAAATTTTATGTTTCTCAAAGGAGGCGTTGTCACCATGCATAGTCCCTGGAGTGGGAGGATATTTTCAGTGGCTTGGGTTTGGGATCAATCCAAACCATTAAGTGCCAAACAGTGTAACCAGAGCATTTTTCATAGTTTTGTTGTGTGTTTTTTGTTAAGCTACTTTAAAAATTGCCACCCACCAAGTCTGACTCTTAAATCAAGGAGGTCATTCTTATTTAATAAGAAGTGTGCGTATTTGTGAGAGGCAGAAGGAAGGTGCATTGAATTAACTAATTTTTTTACTAAGTGATATGTAGAATCTTATGTCCCAGAAGCTAAAAGCCTGTAGTTTTGTTGTAGTAATTGTACTGACTATTCATGGCTGAAATATATTTTTAGAATAATCTGATTCAAGGGCTGGTCTACTCAAATTGAGAGAGTAAGAAATGAGTCAGGGTTTTGGTGTATAACATCACATCTTGTGCTACTTTCTTAAGACTATTCTATACTTACAAAATGCCTTCTATTCCAGAGGAAACTCATGTTTGTTGCCAGCTGTATGCACTTAAATATCAGTTCAACCACCACTGAAATGGAACCATCTCTGGGGTGGAACACAGCAACTCCTCCATTCCAGGAAAAGCAGAACACTGTTTTTAGGAATGGGAATCAAAATTACCTGCTCCAACTGCAGTTCCAAGGGAAATTATGTTGACAGAGTATAATTATTCTTGTTGAAATTTGGTCAAGGCATTGAAGCAAATATTCTCCCAGAAAAGGTGCCAGGGGATCTTTAGCAATCACATGTGCTCAAGACCTCAAGTTTCTGTTGAGTTCAAAAGGCATTGGCTGATGTATGTGATAAAACTTATCCTCTCCTTTAAGTAGAATGGCAGGTATCTCTGGCAAGTATCTCTGGACCTTGTAATGTCTGTATTACACATAGTGCATGGCCAGGTGATGAGACCTTCCTCTGACCAGTGCAGTCACTCAGAAGAACAATACAGCTATGAGTAGCTAAGGCTATTCATGGAAGAAAATGTTCATCAGAGAGACCAACAGGACTAGGTCTATGTAGTCTACCTTCAACATCTCACATGTCTAATATAAATTTATCTTTCTTTTAAATCAGGATTTTGATGGCATTTCCAAACCAGTACAAACATGACATTGTGGTTTCCCACTCTCTATCCTAAAGAAATCCCTTCCAGTTAACTTGAAATTCCCAGTTAATTGGGAACGTGCCCTACAGTGTAGAAACAGAGAAGAAATGTTCCATCTTCCAGATCACTAATGATGATAATAAACAGGATCAGACCCAGCACTGACCTCTGGGGTACACTGCTAGTTATTGGCCTCCAACTGGACTTTGTTCCACTGATCACAAGCCCCTGTGCCTGGTCATTCAGCTGGTTTTAATTCTACCTCATTGCCTGCTCATCCAACCCATACATCAACAGCTTGTCTATTGGGATCTTATGGGAGACAGTGTCAAAAACCCTAAAGAAGTCCATGTAGACAAAATCCATCATTCTCCTCTCATCTATGAAGCCAGTCATTTTATCATAGAAGGTTATCAGGTTGATCAAGCAACATCACAGCTCATGTCACAGTGGTGCAGTGGGGATAAAAAGAAAAGTATATGGACATCACAGAATCACAGAATATTAGGAGTTGGAAGGGACCTCGAAAGATCATCCAGTCCAACCCCCCTACCAGAGCAGGATCACCTAGACTAGGTCACACAGGAACACGTCCAGGCTGGTTTTGAATGTCTCCAGAGAAGGAGACTCCACAATCTCTCTGGGCAGCCTGGTCCAGTGCTCTGTCACCCTTACAGTGAAATAGTTTTTCCTCATGTTCAGGTTGAACCTCCAATGCTCCAGCTTGTTCCCATTGCCTCTTGTCCTGTCATTGGCTGTCACTGAGAAGAGCCTGGCCACTTCCTCGTGACACTCGCCCTTTACAAATTTATAAACATGAATGAGGTCACCCCTCAGTCTCCTCTTCTCCAAGCTAAAGAGACCTAGCTCCCTCAGCTGCTCCTCAGAAGGGAGATGCTCGACTCCCTCAATCATCTTTGTGGCTCTGTGCTGGACTCTTTCAAGCAATTCCCTGTCCTTGAACTGAGGGGCCCAGAACAGGACACAATGTTCCAAACACGGTCTCTCCAGGCCAGATATTGTTGGTTCTTTAAATCTATACTACTACAACATGACCCTAAAAAATCATATGTAAGTGAAATTAATTATACTTAAAAAGGAGGCTACTTTGATAAATCTTATGCCTCAAAAGTTAGAAAAGACCTTCTTAAAGAATTTAATTGGTAGTTAGGGTTTGGATTATCGACCTTTTAAATGACTTCAGATCTTTTATTTCAGCAGAAGGAGCTAAGGATCTTGAGGTTCCAGGAGAATTTCATTTTTTACTTGGTTAATTTTAAGCAAGAAAGAGAGAAATGTCTGATGAATACTTCATTAGTAGTGGACAGGTTATGGTTGGACTCAGTGATCTTAAAGATATTTCCCAACTAAATGATTCTATGATTCAATGATTATTTCTACATAACAGTTTTTAAAAAAGGTATCATCCATATCAGATTTTGCTGTATCAAAAATAATCTGCAGTTAGATTGTTGCATTTAATCTGTATTTCAGACTAAAGTCTACAACTGCTTTTTAACTCAAAATGGGGAGATACAATAGTCCACATGTATTAAGCTAATTTTTCAGGGCACAGTGAACCTGGGGAAAAATATTTGCTTTTCTTTTTGCCCATACCAGTTTTGTTTCTCTCAGTGTTACTGGTAATTGCTTTTAAGTTCATTAGAAAGAGTTTGAAGACTTTCCTCTTTCTGCACTTCATCTGTGTGCTGTATGGTTTTCTATGTTCAGCAATTTCCTTAGTTATTATGTGCCTGTTTCCAGACTGACCAAAATACGGGGGTAACAAGCCATTAGGCTTGGGTGTAGGAGAATGGAGATAAACAGGCTTTTGCGGATCCTACCTGACAATATTTTCATGTCCAGCAGGTACATATCTTCAAGATTACTAAATGCAATTAAAATAAAAGCAATTGTCCTTTGCAGTAAATATACAGTTGATGGTATTTATATTCCATGCAATTGATTTCAGTGCTATCTGCTGTTGCATTTTTATATTCCTGTTTCTGGCATTTTTTATTTCTGTGTTCATTCATTACCCTATACTTTTAGCTTACATACCCAAGGGACAAAGGCCTTACAATTCCAACCACTATCTTAATCTCATTGCAAAGAACATAGAGTTTCTGCAAGGGACAGGATTACAAACATAGCTCTGCCTGCAGATATTATTTTTTATGTTACCCAAGTATGAGATAAATCAATCTTGATATTTGTAAATGCATAGAACCTAGAGTCGCCTTTTTTCTTATGTGATTTTTTGGTTCCTCAAGCATTTATATTAATCAAACTCTGGTGAATATCAAAGCAGGTAGGCTACTTTTCATATACTTGCCAAAAAGAATTAATCTTGTAATCTATTATCATATGGCAAAATACGGCCTTCTGCCAATGCAAATCAACAGACTTCTGTGTCATTTATTAATTATTGTCTGCCTGGAGGGTGAAACAAACAAATAAACATAAAAGACATAGAATCATAGAATTGTTTTGGTTGGAAAAGACCTTTAAGATCATTAAGTCCAGCCATCAAACAAGCCCTAAATCTGTCACCAGACCCCGTTCCTAAGCACAACATCTACTCGACTTTTAAACACCTCCAGGGATGGTGATTAAACCACCTCCCTGGACGGCCCGTTCCAATGCTTGACAACCCTTACAGTGAAGAAATTTCTTCTAATATCCAACCTAAACCTCCCCTGGCACAACTTGAGGCCATTACCCCTTGTTCTATCACTAGCTACTTAAGAGGAGACTGACCCCCATCTCGCTACAACCACCTTTCAGGTAGTTTTAGAGGGCGATAAGTTCTCCTTTTCTCCAGACTAAATAGCTTCAGCTCCCTCAACCAGTCCTCATAAGGCTTGTGTTCTAAATCCTTCACCAGCTTTGCTGCCCTTCTTTGGGCATGTTCTACCACCTCAATGCCCTTTTAGAAGTAGGTGACCAAAACTGAACAGAGCACTCAAGATGTGGCCTCACCAGCTCCAAATACAGTGGGACAATCACTTCTCTAGTCCTGCTGGCTATACTATTCCTGATGTAGGCCAGGATGCCATTGGCCTTCTTGGCCACGTGGGCACACTACTGTCTCATATTCAGTCAGATGTTGACAAAACACCCCCAGTTCTCTTTCTGCCAGGCGGCTTTCCAGCCACCTTTCCCAAGCCTGTAGCATTGCATGGGGCTGTTGTGACTCAAGTGCAGGACCAGGCACTTGTCCTTGTTGAACCTCATGCAATTGGCCTCAGACCATCTATTCAGCTTGTCCAGGTCCCTCTGCAGAGCTTGTCTAACCTCAAGCAGATCCTGCCCAGCTTCGTGTCATCTGCAGACTTACTGGGTAGTGCACTTGATCCCCTCATCCATGTTATTGATAAAGATATTAAATAGAAGTGGCCCCAGTACTGAGCCCTGGGTAACACCACTTGTGACTGTCCATCAGCTAGATTTAATTCCATTCACCACAACTCTTTGGGCTCGGCCATCCAACCAGTGTCCATCCAAGCCATGCGCAGCCACCTTTTCCAGGAGGATTCTGTGGGAAACGGTGTCAGATGCCTTACTAAAGTCCAGGTACACATGTTGATAGCCACTTCATTTCACAGAATCACAGAATCACAGAA
>NW_010163469.1:0-25624 GCF_000695765.1 Mesitornis unicolor | reverse complement strand
AACCGAGCAATTCTGTGATTCTGTGATTAGTCACTGGAAATGCAACACAAAATTAAAACACTACTTTTTCTTCCAAGACTTTTCAAAGCAGAATATGACCTAATTCTAGCTAAAGTCCTATAAAGGAACAAGAAAGTAAAGAGTTCTTTCCTACATAAGGGCTGGCTTCTAGACTACCAAAGCCACTGGATATTAATCTCTATGATCCCATTTTTTTCCGATGCAGTTATTCTTGGACAAGAAAAGGTCATAGCATTATTGAATCCAATATATTGAATATAAAATATTTAAGCTTACTGAAACTCCCATAAAGTATATACTGTACTTACTATCTTCTAAGTATTTCTGGACTACCATTTCTTTCTTCCTTAAGAATTCAGGTTAATATTCACTGTTAGTATCTAGAGTGCAAAATTTCAGAACTGCTACTCCTGCTTCTAGGCAGGCTGTACAGCACTACACACATTTACATGACTGAAAAACTGGTTGCAGCTCATATTAGCCTAATTTCAGAATATGTCATAGGACAGAACGCTTTTCTGTCTAGCAATAAGATCAGCTTACAAACATTCATTTAAAACATGAATATATATATATGAACAAAGCAGAGCAAATAATACTGTCATGTGTGTAACCAAGAATATATCGAAAGAACTAAATAAAAGCTGACAATCGATTTGATGAACGTTTTCCCTCTGTGAGAATTACTATGAAACATAATATTTATGAATAGGAAAAGTATATTATCTCATACTGTTAAAAGTTAAAGTCAGAATAATAACTGCTAAATTATGAGGTGTCAACTTCAAAACAAATGAAAGAACACAGTATTATATAAGCCCATTTAGCATTACAGAAATATAATGGATAGAAAAGAGTCCAAACTACTTTAAGTACAGTTAAAAAAACCCCAGGTAACTCTAACAGTTAATTATAAATCCAAATTAAGTGTAAGTTCACTGACAAATATACATATAATTGGTATTGTCAAATACGGAGCTGAGCTCACATCCTAACAGCAGAAATGTGACAGAATTAGAGATGAAGAAACAGGCACATTTGAACCTATTTGTTGATGTATATACACAAAAAACCTACTACAACCAAACAGATTTTATTGCTGTACTAAATTATTTTGGGGGAAGTATTTATACAGTGTATCAATATACCATCCTAAGTGGTGTTAGGACAGATTAATAAAGGAACACATAGGATTCTGTGGAATTACATAATTCCAAAAAGTAGAGGTCCAACTCTAAGCACAAGAGCAGGCCCACTGAGGTCAACAGGATGACTATAATTTCATAAACTGCTCAGTTTAAAATTTTCAAGATATCTCTGTTTCCACACAAAATTCCAATAGCGGGCTTTTGAATTCCAGATTTAATCTATCATTCCACATTTAATTTTTTTAATTGAGCTCACAGAAGTTGTATCATCACATACTGTAATCTGTCATTATACTCAATGCAGTTGTATCAGAAAAAGAAACTAAAGCTACAGATACACAAAAAATTGCAGCTAACCTAAGGGAATGAAAAGAGGCAACTGTGATGCAGCCTTCTGAAGTGACAAAAATTGCTTAGGCTGCACGTTATTCTGATTCTAATTAGAATAACTGCATTTTGGGGCAGAGAAAAGCATAACCACTTGCCTATAGTGGCTGTCACAAAGCAGTCATTTTCAGATTTTTGTCTCGTGCTTCCCTGCTTTGGAGCAAATCCATTGGTACAGCTACGGTCTAAAAAAATATATATACCAGAACAGAGCCAACAGAGAATTCCTTTTCTATCTAAACATGATGTACACTGCTACCATGACCACTGAGTCATGTTGCCAGACCAAATATAAAAGTATAGTTTATAAATAAGAACAAACCTAAGAAGGCTGTTACATTATCTGTGCTTTTTGCAGTGTTTAGTTCCAGGACAAAGTTGGCATGTGTATTATAACCAAGAAGCTCTGCTACTTTTGCTCTTAGTGGAAGTAGCTGCTGAAGAATTTTTGTGTTGTCCTAAAAAAGAAAGGTGATAAATTTATAAAGTGAAACCAGAAAACAGGTATCTGAATAATATCCATATTCATAAGAAACAGCAAACATTTAAAATGTAACACTTTAAGATATAAATATAGAATTATGCAGAATATATTTAAGATATAAATATAGAAGAAAATATAAATATAGAATAGCTAGATTCTTGTTATCTTTTTTGGTCATAGCATTTGATTGAGGTAGCTAGTCTTATGGTCAAACTGAATGATTATTCTCCCTATTACAATTAATCTATTTTAATTAATCGAAAGATACACCATTTCCTTTTAGGATAATAACAAATCTTTGACTGTTGCAAAGAGTTTATTTCCTTTATCAATCATTTAAATGTGAAAGATAACAGGAAATGGCTGACAGCAGGATTCATTGCTTGTTAGTGGTATTAGACAGACTGCAAAGCTATTGTGCCAACATTCAAATCTTTGCAAATTTCCCTCTTTTGCCACTCTGACAATAGCAGTCAAAGAAAGAGATCTGAAACACAAAAACTCCAGGCCCTGACTTAAACGTGGTGGAGGATTATTGAAAAGCTGAAAATGTAAAGTGTTAATCTCCAGTTCTAGAAAAGTCAGATTTCTCAGGAAAAGCCTTTTGTTTAAGCACTAGTTTCAAAGATTGCCCCACAGTTTTAACAGCAAATAGCCTTAAGTGTGCTGACTTGCAGAGTGTTCAGTTCCTGGAGCCATTTTCTCTTATCTTGTACTCTTCACATTTCCCAGTACTTCAAGTACAAAAGCTCAACTCTGCCACTGCTTTCTAATGAACGACTGACAGTTCTTCTGTCCTTTCTATCTTCTTCGTTATTTTTGTACCTGTCTAGATGCCTGCCAGTATCAAAAAATTATTTGTGAAATTATTTCTTCTTTTTATAAGGCATGTTGCCAGCTATTTTTTAGATAATTAAATGAATATTTTATAAAAATTAGGGTGTTCTAAACAACTGATTAAAATTCTCATCAATATGCAATGTATTAATTTCACATTTAGTCACTTATATTTCATAATTAAAACATGTACTTAAATAACCCCTCTCATTCTGAAGAATCCCA
This sequence comes from Mesitornis unicolor, assembly GCF_000695765.1. Lineage (NCBI taxonomy): Eukaryota > Metazoa > Chordata > Aves > Mesitornithiformes > Mesitornithidae > Mesitornis > Mesitornis unicolor. Next base: position 22,522 of record NW_010163469.1, on the reverse strand, counting down.
AAGTACTACAGAAGCTGCAATCAGATGTCCTTCTGTGGGAGGAAAGTGCCAGTAAGCAGCTGCAGAACATTAGGGATATCTGGCAAAAGAGCAAAATCCTGCTTCTACTAACAGCACACACAGGCAGATAATCAACTTCTAGTCTTTAGTAATCAGAATAAACTGGAGCAAGGAACTACTAAATATCACACTGATAAGTTTTGATTTCATAGTACTAGACTGTATGTAGAACTCAAATGTAACAGTTGAATGTCTAGCTCCATTTTTGAAAACTGTCATTACGAACAGTCAATATATGACATACCTCTTTGCATCTCGAGTTAAAGGCAGATTCCATTTTTCTCCTGGTTTCCGAAATGCAGCACTTCTTCATGACAGGAAAATAGTGAGGGTACTTTAAAGTAATTTTGTATTTGTTTTCCTCAGTCTCCTCTAAACTCCTAATGAAGCCATCAGGAAGGCCTTCTATAGAACACAATTTCATAAACAACACTTACCAGAATTATCCACTCCTCTCTCTTCTTGTAAGATTGTTAAGTATATAGGAAAAATGAATGTTAAAATCTCTTTCAGAAATGTTAAAACTGCTAATGAACCTATGCATAGGCTAGGCCCTATTTTAGTTACAGTTTGTTTTATCCACTAAAAGTACATCTATATCTAAAGGTACATCTATGTAAAAGTACATTTACTAAAGGTATAACCAAGCAACAAAACCAGTGGTCACCAACAATACCCCATTTTGTAAAGTGAAGCAGGGATGAAAAATGTATTGCTTTAAAGATCACTGGAGCCCTAAACCTTTGTTATATGAAACAGGCCGTCAGCTTTTCCAGCCAAGTCCTTGAACCAAGGTTGTTGTAGGGTCTCACTTTTAAATCTGTGGTCTGTAGGGTGGATACAGAGCCACCCCCAGACCCAATTTCTGCAAATACTGTGCATGATTGGAAGTAGGAGGCATTATTTTAATTAGTTAGGGGAAATCGTGTGCATATGCCTGTATGTATCCTTTAAAATGTGTAAACACATGAGGCAAGGCGTGTGATCTTGGTGAAACTATTCCCTTTCACAACTGGCCATAATAAAGAAGTGTCTGCTTATCTGCATCACATTGGTGTCGATAGTTTATTCTCATCCTGGTTTTTCAGTGACAAGATTGTTGCATATGTTTTGCTGCAATCTAATTTTACATCAGAAATCTCCATGGAAGTAACACTCCTCTTTTTACAACTATTTGCTGAAACTTTTTCAAATCACAACCAAGCAAAGGAAAAACTGGAAACACTTGTGAACAAAAGAAAAATATATTAAGGCTACCAGATAAAAACTGAGTATGACATTAAAAAACCTCTGGTGTTATTAAAGCACATTTTATGCCATGCCCGTCAGATAACGAGTCTCCAGATTCCCTCTCACATGAAATATCTAGATCAGTTTAAATGACTGAAGTAGGTAAAGTATGTTGTGGGACAGAAAAGTTTTTCCAGTGATTGCAATGAATATAATACATAAGGGATTGCCTGATGGTGAACTGAGAAAAGAAGCAGAGAAAAGTTATGAAAAAAGTAGGACAGATATGCTAACTTGATGCAAGACAAACTCTTCGGCAAGCACAAATCTATGAAGAAATCATAAACATAGGCAAAGGGTAATTCTAAACTGACACTGGGGAAGGATTAAAAACGAAACAGAAAAGATGGGAAAACAGTCAGAATTTCACTTGATCTAACAATCATTCACTGGATCAAAAAAGATTACTCCAGTAAAACTGGAAGGTTGAAGAAATGGAAAGAGTAAACACACTACTCACCAAGTTCTTCCTTCGAAAATACAAGAAATGTGTTTTCCTCATTCAGGTTTTTGTTAAAGTCTATACATAGTTCACTCAATTTTTTCTTCATTGTCTTGATTTCCTGTATTGGGTATAAATTGAACTTAGCAGAAAAACAAAAATCAAACTTGGCAATTACTGTCTTCTACATGCATAGTATTTCACTTTTTTCAGCTAAGCTCTTTACTACCCCTCAGTGAATACCAGCATTGAGCACTGCAGGCAGCAGCATACTTTACTCTCCCTCAGCCCTTCTTACATCTTTCTTTTGGTTCTGAGGAATACTGTTGCAAATTAACCCTGGGTCAGGGATATCACTCCAACAACATTTGAAATGTGTTCTCAACTCAGAGGGGACTGAACACATAAACACATTCTCTGAACAGCATTATTTGCTATCATTCAGTTGTTTTCTTCTATTTGAAAAGCCTAAATTACAATTTTAAGTGTAAAAATATCCACTAAAATCAATGAGAATCAAGGGAGTAAAACTGCATGCAATCTCTTGAAAAAACAATCCTTTGGAGTTGTACAGTATGAACAACTTGAACAGTATGAAAGAGAAGAAAATACCCACACAAGACAAGATCATTCCAAAATTTATTTTTAAATCCTGATATTCACCCTTCTGAAATGTTTTCTAATATATTTCATAGCATGTCTCCACTCGTTACTGTCAAGTTCACATAAACAAGGTGGTTACCAGTAGAATCATACCTACCAAATATAAAACTTGGCAGAGACTATCATTAGTCAAATTTTTATTTAAATGTAATTCAACTATTGTCTTCTTATAAAGTATTTCAAAATCCCTTTAGAGGCATCAATTGCCCTTAAACAATGCAAATACACATGAAACTGTTCCTGCTAACTGAAGGATGTAGATCAATAATGATTAGTTTATACAAAGGGAAAAGTCTATTCAAGAGTCATAAATAGAGACGGTTACATAACACCACCCAGAATGTAAAGATATTTATGTCAGCATATTTTAGATGCTGACAACTTTACTTTATGATTTTCACAAGTGACAAGTGCTTCTATATGCTTGAGTAAATCCTCCCTTAATGGCGCCACAATTCTTAGCACAGCTTGTGCTCCCTTTAAGTTACTTCAAGTTGGTTTTTTAGACAAAAAGCTAAAATCTTGGACACTTTTACAACATCGGTTAATAACTGACATTAAAACAGCTGTGTCCCTGTAGCAGCTGTACATATTTCTGAAGCTTGGACTCACGAATAACATTGTTGAGAGGTCTTTTGCCTAGGTATCTGTCTAATTTAGCCATTTTCTGTAATGAGAGTATGTAACAAAACTGTTCCAGATAGGCTTCTTTTACTCTGGAAGGCTAAGAGAGGTAAGTGATGCATACAACCTCTACCCACTGAATATTGTGGGTGTCTAATGGATTAATTCGAAAACTTAAAGGTGACTGAAGTTTAAAGAATGAATCAGGAATCAAATGAATCAAATACACGATTAATACAGCTATAAAACCATAATTTCATTGCTTCAACAGTTTGTCACCTTTGCTTTACAATCTAATAGTCCATATTTACATTCTGCACTTCTTTAGGAAGATGGAGTCCGTTTCTTTTTCCCACTTGAACCAATTTCTCTAGATATCTCTTTGTTTCAGGCTTTACATTTTCAGGATCACAGGTTTGCTGAAATGAGAGTACAGAATAACTGAATTTACAGCACAGTGTAAGAAACATACTGAGCATTAGAAGGGTCTGAACAGAGTTGTTCTTAAGAACACCACCATAGTAAAAAAGGATTTTAGTGTGGAAGACTTTCCAAAACCAGTTACCTTATACAACAGTATTCTTATATTGATGCAGCAGGGTTTTAAAATAATTTTAATTTACAGAATATCTCAGCATGTTTACCTGCTGTAATAATGGCAACCCCTTTTAGTTTAGAGCACTGTGCACTTAAGCTTTTTCTGTAGAGATAGCTTTCTTATACACACTTGAAGAAAAACCATGCTATAGGTAAAATTGTACATTAAAACTTAGAGTGATTAAAAAAACACCAAAACAAATAATAAAAAATTAGATGTCTCATTTAAGGTTATCAGATGGCATAAAATTTGAGCACTTACATCTTCTCTTTCAGAACAAATCTATCAGTGACAACAAAGGAAGTGGTGGAGTCACCATCCCTGGAGGTATTTAAAACACATGTAGACATGGCATTTATGGACATGGTTTAGTGGTGGACTTGGCAGTGCTAGATTAGTGGTTGGACTCAATGATGTTAAAGGTCTTTTCCAACTTAAACAATGCTATGATTCTGTGATTCTATAAAACACTATTTCTACATCTGATTATGCAATTACAAAGATTTTTGAAAGGTCATTTCCTAAAGCAACCAACATTAAGAGACAAGGTACCAGTTGTAACAGAGTATGGACCAGTCCTGTGAGGATCGCAGAAACAGAGAATATTATTAGGAGCTGGAAGTGACCTCTGAAGATCATTCTTTCCAACTCCCCTGCAAGAGCAGAATGACTTAGAGTAGGTCACACAGGTTCCTTCAAACTTACTACAGCATAACTGTTTAATTCAGAAACTTGTAATTTTGTCCAAAATTGAAATACTGTACACATTCTAATTTTATCTTCCCTCATCTAAAAGTGAGCATTTTAAAAAGGTGTTAGATTAATAGTCCATGTTAAAAAAACCCATTCTATTTAAATTAATCTTCAAACATGAAGCTGTTGGAATTAGCTCTGACTTGACTTAACAACCCTCTTGTCATCTTACCTACATACAATTAATTATTGACTAGCACCTCTGAAAAGTAAGGACAATGAAACATGCAAATTTTATGAGTCACACATCTGTATACAGCTGTCAACTAATGACCTGCCAGTGCAAATTACCTCTCTTCCTTAAACAGAAAAAAAAGACAGGAACTCAGTTGTATTCCAAGAGAAAAAAAATTATTCCATCATAAAAATGGTGAAACAGGTATTTTTTCAACTGCTATTTAAAAATAATCTACACAACACAATGTCTACTCCCACCAGTGCCCTGCATATAGAATTAAAAAATTAGTCGAGATTGGCTTTTAGAACCATGAAAGAGCTTAGAATGGTTTAGCTTCACTTTTACTCTGTAAAGAGTCACAAGTCCTAGTAGCATTATGCTACAGCAGGACCACTAAGCATTCATACAGTCATGTCTTAAATTCTTATGCATATATCAGTAGTCTATAAGCAAAAATTCGGTACGTCCAAGGAAACAAATGACAGCAATCACTTCACTTTGTGATAAACTAACTGTTCTAAAACAGACTAGGCAGATTTAACTTAGTTTACCAATACTGTCATATGATGAATATTTTTTCCTTTTAATATTATTGGTTTACAGGTAATTTTAAAAAGAATCCACAGACTTATGAAAGGATGATTTAACTACTGCAGGTCATCACTGAGCTAAAGTCAATTATGACTGAGCTATGTGATTGCATGGTGTACCCTTCACCAGAGCTATGATTTTTTTGCAGCACTTGGCCATTGCTTTTAAGTAAAAGAACGTAAATGGTGGAAATCTTCTGGGAGGAAAAGTGAGGAAAATCCTGCCCTCTGTCCTCTTCAAGTCAAACCATCCTCATTTGTGATAAACACATAAGGAAAGCCACACAGAATATTTTCCAACACAAAGATAAAAAGAATTCTATCACCCTATTCTCTGTAACATTCAGACTTTCTGCTCTGCTTCTGACAAAGAATGCTTCCTGAAATTCTGAAGCTTCATAAAGATCTTCATGCTACTAAGCACTACATCTAGGAGTGTCAAAGCTATGATACTGAGTAAAAAAAATAGCAATCAGAATTTTCACATATTGTTTTTCCACTGGACAATCCACAAATACAAGATTCTTTTTTCTGATCTAAGACTAGTATGATAGAAAAAGCATGACTTCAAAATGATAGAGGTGAAAAATGCAGATACTGTCACTTCATTAACATTTTATATTGTGCTAACTGTGCTGCAAGGCTCAGAAATAGTAAGGCTGAGAAAATAAATTGAGTACGCTAATCTGTATAAAAAGACACTGCTTTTATTACAGTAGAAGTTAAGGACAGAGAATTTTGAAAAGTCTCACTGAGTTATTTAGGCACTGTGAGTGATTTCCCAGCCCCTCCATTGGGCATATGGAACTGTCACACTTCTGAAAATCTCCTAGGCCCAAACTCAGCAAATATTTAGTCAGAAGGGAATTCACAAACACTAATTTTAAGCCCTTAAAGCTGCTGAATGTTGTCTCCTCCTAAAGCTACGAAAGAGAAAGATTCTTCTGGGAAAAAGGACAAGAAAACTAAGTGTTCTTTGTCCTTCTCTTGATGACTATACATCTCTCCATACACTTCAAAAGAAATAGATGTTAAATAGCTTTCTGTCATAATACTAGCCTTTGTGAAGTTTATATGCATCACAGACATGCTTAAAATAAGAATGATCCACATTCAAAAAGACCTGTCAGGTCTTTAAGGATAAGCAATTGTATAAACCCTCCCAGACACAGGAACCACGGGTGCTCTGTGGTCATCTCTGAACTTCAGTTTGGTCAGGATGGTCTATGTCATCTTGTGTTTCTTTGATGAACAATTTCCACAACAGAAGTGCTAATTTTGACTATACAAAGCACATGGAATCTTGGAACTTTTCAGAAGCTTTAGAATTGTCATTGTTGATTATTTTATATACCACTTCATACTTGTTTTGGACAACCACGCTACCCTACCATGAAGACATCTTCAGGCAGAATAAGAAACAAAACCTACTTAGAATATCATGAACAAAAATTGCAGCAGCTGTTTACATCAGGTGGAGCTTCCTGCAGGTGTGTGAGTGGAGAAGATTGGCAACATTCTTAAGCATGCCTCTGCTAGCCAAAATGTGCAGATGTTAAGCATAATAAATTTTAAAATTATAGTTTCACTATCAAATTCACCTTTATTCCAGTTTCAGACCCTAAAATAAGTTTTCTAAAGAACAAGACCTAGACCATATTCAACAATGTAAATTTATGCAGAATTTTTTTTCCCTTAATGTGTGGGGAAAAGAAAGATATTAGATTATTTTCAGGTCTTTTTTAACTAAATACAAAACCCTTACATATCTTCCACCATCAACAGTTCTTAAAGCCAAATTAGGAATAATATTAAATAGTTGTTAGAAAAGTTTAGTCCTTATTAAAGGGAGCAAAAACATTCATGATGTCACTGAGATCAAGTAGGTTTACTCATCTTTTAGTGGACTGACCGTATTACGAATAACATGGGAGTGTAAGGGGCCTTATTCTCCTCACCACATACTAATCCAGTCCCTGTACCGGATGATGATTTTGAATTAATATACCTGAGCTACTAAATCCTCAGTGAGGTCATGAAAAAACTGATTTAATAAAAATGTTTTCCTGGCTCATTAAAATTATTTCAGTAAAAGATTTCTGTTTGTGGAAGTAATTTTTTTTTACGTGCTCCTGGAACCTCATTTTTCAACTAAAGAGTTTCTACCAAGAGAAGGCATCAGAAATGCAGCAAATATTAATAAGAACTTTGTGATTTGGAAATAGCAAGACTTCATCCGTCCAGCACTATTGGCAATTTCACATCTGTTCTACAGCAAAATGTGCTACTACTTTAATCGTTTTTATGAGTTTATATATGCTTAGAGGTTGCATCTCTGGAAAACTAATACTAAAACATGCTTGCATGATGCAGTAAAACCAAGAAAAGTCTCTAAGAAAATTAAATGGAGATGTAAGCAACAATTATAACTATTACAAAAGCCAAGTAATGCTGCAAAGGAAAATGAAGTAGGAAAGCACCAAATGAAAAAGATTTTTAAAAACAAATTATAATAAAGTAATACTAGCAAAAAAACAGCAATCAGTTTTTACTAGCTACTGTTTGAAATTTGGGTAAACTAAAAATAGATAGATACACAGATATGTTACATTAGTCCTAAATGTACCCGTGTAGACTATATTGGAGGGTGGAGAAAATCACAGCAAATAATAAATACATATCAAACTATTTAATTAATAGCAACACAGCAGAGGGGAAAAAAAAATCAACATAAGGCACAGGGAAGGGAAAAAAAAATTAACAACTGAAGGTCCTCAAAATTGGGGTATTAAATACCTCCACAAACAATATCCAGCTAGAGGAGAACACTTCAAAATGCACCTAGAAAACACAGCAGACAACAATGGTACTGGAAGGCACTTTAATTAGGTGCTGCAAATATCCTGGTTTCCAGTCAAAGCTGCAAAAAAGTACAGAAAATTACTCCAAGGCATAGGGCTTCAATATATTATGAGTATCACAAGAAGGTTAAAAACCATTGAGGGTGCAAGGGAAGATTCACATCTGAAGCTTGGACAAATTAATATATTTCAGTTTTCACATTAGATAGTTTCCTTGCATTATCTTTAAATTACACTTTTGGAAAATCATTACTAAATGTCACTAGATACATTTGAACAAAAACAAATGTTCCTCCTGTTTGAGCTACAATGAAGGATACAAGTTACCTGTAGGTGCTTAATTAGAAGAGAAGCTAAACAGAAACACAAAATGGATAGAAACTAGTTCAACAGTCATCTTTTGACTACGTTTTATTTTGAGGCTTAAGCAACGTATGAGGAGAAGTATACCATGTAGCTGTCTATAATTAGCAGATCAATTTGCAGGTAATTTCAGATGTCACTCCCAGTTTCATGTTCTCATTAACTTTTATAACTTCAAACTAAAATTTAAAATTCTTGACAACTTCAATAAAGCACAATTTTGGACACAAATTCAAAAGCAGTAAAAGCCAAACTAAATACATTGCTACCTTGCTGCTTTTCTTCCTCCCCTCTTGGTAGTGCTCTGGGCAAACCAGTTGAGGAAGCTCAGCCAGCAGAAGCAATACATTTAATTTTTCCCAACGGTTTTCCTTCTGCTGATTTAGCTTCCCTGTACCAGCTCATTGGAAGATTAGAAACAAGTCAAGCTATTGCAATGAACCAAAAAGGATACACAGACATCAGAGTCAAAGAGTAGGAGCACCAATTTTACACTGGCTTAAGTTCTTGTGGAATCACAGCCTTTTTGTATAGCTGTGTCCCCCGGTAAGATTTGACTGGTACGGACACAGAGGAAACACACACAGTGATAAAGATCTTGAAAAGTGTTGTGGATACTAACTTTTTTAAAGAAAAGTTTCACTGCTGGAATTTTATCTACATTTCCACAAATTTCCACAGATATCATTGTGATTTACCTGCAAATAAACAATCTTCTGAAACACATCTTCTCTCATGCTCATCTCCACATCAAAATTAGAGAGCTTTTTGTCAGCTTCTGTACTTGCTAAGCGTACCTCTTTGTCAGGTGAGACATGCTGAGGAAAATCCAACATGCTTCTTTCCACTGTTTAAATAAAAGGCAATGAACACTTAAGATAGAAGGCTAGAAATGCTTTAAGGATAAGGAATATCACCCCTTCTGATACTTATAGAAGACAGAAAAAGAAGAACCCAAAGCAATCTGACACTTCAGATCAGGCTTGAGGCAAATAAAGTTATTACAGATAATGTAAAATTTAATAAGTGAAGGCACAAAACTGCACACTATTATAACAAATAAACATTTTACACAAACTATCTATTACCCAAGCCTAATTATCTCACCTTCTTACTTCTACAAAGTCAGCTGAAAGTTGTGTAAATATGATACATGATTTTTGAAAGATTAACCATTTGTAAGTGAAGACTGACATGGTTTCATAGCTGGCACAGATGCTTCCATGTTAGCATTTAAAGTGAAAAGCTCTGAATCTTTCAAACAGGCTCATCTGTTCTGAAGTTATTTTTACATTGTTATGAGAACAGCATCAAACTCCCGTCTTCTCTTCTGTGTTTAATGAGAAACAATAAGGCAAACACCGAAGATGCTATGTACTCTGAACTTTTAGAGACTAGAAGCTGAGTAATACTACCTTTTTAGAACACAGTTCTGAGATTAAGTAAATCCTTAATTATCAAGCAAATATTGCATCTTATACTGATTGAATAAAAGTGCTAAAATAGAAATGAATCATTATGACCAGCTGATTAAATTAATTCAAAACCAGTTGTAATTTCACTCCCCTCAAACCTCCCCTAAAGCACATTTTAGAGTAACATCATTACAGGATTATTTAGAGCTTTTTTAATAATCTGAAGTTGTTTTATCAAACCCTAAAATACTCTCAGACCTTCAGAAACCTTTGAAATGCAAACATGGGCATATGGTTCTTCTTGATGTCAACAAGAAACTCCACCCATACTCCTTGCCCCACTCTCATGCCAAGAAGTTTCAAAATAATAAAGCGAGTTTTGGCAGCTTCCAAGTGAAATGTAAGGTCTGTTGTCATCTGCATCTTTTCAGAGAATAAGTTCAGTCACATCTTTCATGTACATGAGAAACGGACACACACGACTTAAAAATCCAAGTTTCAATGGGAGTCTTACTGTGGTAATACATCCTTAACAGATGCCACGGGCTGTTTCATGGGTAAGTCACATTAGTTTCACACAGATTAGCATTAAAAGCTTCAGTATGACCTACTATGCAATAGAATGTAGAGGAAAAAAGTATGTCTTGGAAAATGCAAATCTTGGTGGCTATGCTACTGTTTTCTGATGGTCACTATTTTCTTAATGAAGCATAGATTTTTCTTCTAATTTCATTTAAAGCAGGGAATTTTATACCTTGGTGAAAAGGTTTACAATAATTATTGCAAATACACTGGTACAATTAAAACGGAATCTGACAGGAAACTGTTTGGATGAAGATTACACAGTCTTTCTGCCATCATCCATTCCCATCAATTCACTGGATGTGCCTAAACTGTAATTCTAAGTAACGTGAAAGCCAGATTAATATTATAGTACAACCGTTTGAGCTACAGGCTGCTCTATTTTGCCAGGCAAAGACTTTGCTTGAAGCCAAAGTGGGTGTTTTCAGCACTTCTGTTGCTATTGCAAATTTTTAGAGGATTTAAGAGAACTTGACATCTTATTACACTGTGTTTTGAAAGTCATGGAGCCACAATGTCATAGGTTTTTCAAAACAAAGCAACCCAAGACACATTTTTATTTTTCCCATCTCCTCCGGCTGACAATTATTAACAAATTAACTAAATTACCTATTTGACCATTAAACTCCATGCATGTATTGGTATGTCTTGATAATTCATTCAGAATAATCTAGATGTGACTTCATGACCAACATCTCTCCCTGGATTCTTCAAGGCCTTGCAGGCCATAATATAAAAGTGAGCAAGTAAAGCAGTTTTATTTCAAGAAGCATTCAAAAATTCCCCCCATTCTCAACCATAACGTTATCTCCACTAGTGGCTTATCAGCCTTTCTACTGTTCCATTTGACTTGCTTGTCTCAGATTTTGCAGTGTCTGAAAAAAGCACTGCTTATTATGTTTGAATGTACCATGCATACCACCGTAACACTGTAGACTACATTGTTGCACATTGTCCCCCAGTGGTTGTACACTAAACGTAACTGTGGAGCTTCACATGCAAAAAGACAGGTCACCAACGTACCTCTCTGGACGCATCAACGAGATCAACAGCACAGTTTTGCTAATCCTTATTTTTGTCTCTAGAATAAAAGCAGCAGAGCTTTGCAGCCGACCATGTTACGTACTGCTGAGAGGTCCTAATAGATTATTATGACCAGAGGACGCTTGAGGGGCCTCCACCCATTCTACACAAGAACAGTATGGACCAGAATTGTAAACAACTATCTTCTCTCAATATTTCTTTATATGCAGATAGAATGCCCCATGAAAACAACCACAGAAAACGTTCACTAACCTGCATATTCCACTTCTATATCTGCCAAGGCCCGTACAGTATTTTCATGCGTTACTTCTCCAATATCAAGCATCCCAACTCTGTCATATACATACTTAGTCTTCCTGATTATTTCTTCTGTTCTTGTTCTGATTTGCTCTGGTGACAGGTCCCATCTCAAAAGGTTTCGGCCTGATGCTATGTATGAAGAAGCCTTGAGCTGGCTAGTAATCTCTGCTCCTAATGTCATTCTCAACAAAAGCCGTGGCCCAACAGACCTGAAAGTATAAAAATTATCTTTGCATAGTAAGATTCTAGTTCAAGAGGTAGTTTAAAGTAAACACTTAAAAAAGAGCAACAGACCTTTAATAATTACAGAATATTTTTAGAAGTAAGAACAAAGTCCTTTTTACAGTCATAGCTTGTCCAGCAGGACCATATACAGCCATTACCCTTACAAATTTAAATTTAATTTTAAATAAAACAAAGATCTATCTTCTACCTTTTACATCTAGAAGATTACTAAGTGGGGACAGTTATTAAAAAACTGGCATTGACAGAACCATACAGATTAAGTTACTGTTCAATCTTCTATGAAAAACAGAATTACAGCTACTGAAACTCCACAGAAACTGACAGTATTTGCATTTTTTGGAATAAGGAATAAACCACACATACTAATTTGTAGATTATGAAGACCAAGAACTTAAAAGCAGCTCAAAATGAGACACAAAAAAAAGGTCATTTGTTAATGTTCACTGTAACAAATACTTTTATATTTATGCAGGATGACTGTCACAAAATCAGCCATAGGAGAAAAACTTCCAGTTGATGCTCACTTGAAAATTTATTCCTTTAATTATTGTGGATTTTAAATAGACAGTTTCACTCTATTGCCAGAAAAGATACACAAGTTTACTGCCATTCATGGACTATTAATCCTGATTACATAAATCAACTATATTTCAGCTTTCCACTGCACTGCTCTGATTCTAGTTTTTTCACACATTGCTAGAGCAGCTCTGGTACAAACTCATGCTAGCTGAAGAGGAATCTCCTCAAAAGTAGGTTCAAGGCCCTGAACTCTACCCCTTTCCCTCCTCCCCCAAGAATATCAGAAAGAATAAGAAATGTGCCAAACTAAGGAAAAAATAGATGGAATCTAAGGTAAACAGCCACCTGAACAATATAAAAACTGACAACTATGCTGAAGTGCATAATACGAAACAGATATGCTTTTCTAAAGGGAACTGACACCTTTCTGTCATTCATTACCTTCATCTAGACATGTAGAAAAAACAGTCCTGTCACTGATCAACTACATATTGTAAGAAACAAACACTAAAATACTTACAGCACCAACAAATTACATTAATTTGGGCTTATCCAATAAGTTTAATTCATTAAAGTTGGGCTGATTTTTGAACTTGAATGCAGGGTTCCTGGTTACTGCAGAGCACTACTTTTAAATACCAAAAAAACAGATGTTGCTTAATTTTCTTAGTATGTTGGCTAGGTGCATTGACATACAAATTCAACAGCTGCATAAATGACTGTCACAAATGCCAGCAAGTTTTTTCTGTTAGAGACAGGAAAATACAGAACTGCCTAGTTTTGAAATGCTGATACCTTGTCTCCTCCTGTCAATAAAAGGAAGCAGGCATTTATGTAGATCAACAAAGGCAGTACAAACTTAGAAACATCCATAAGTCTTTCTAATTGATCAAATTAAGGTGGGCTTCCGAAAACTGTAACATAACATTTCACATAAAACCTATCACTACATGCAACTCTTCAAATAATCATTTACAGACATGTGTTGCTGCTTTGGTACAGGTCAATTGTACTTAGGGTCAATGTAATAAAATTAAATGCACAGGTGAAATCTTGGTAATTTCTTTCATATCTTAGTATTTAATATTATTTGTCTACACACAAACTGTAAATAAATAAATTGTCCAAACTCCATGTATCATACTGCAATAAAATTGCTAATTTACTAACTTTATCTTATTTGTTCAAGAAAGAAACAAAGAAGCAATGCCAAAATTATTAAATAGACTATAAAGAAACAAGAAAGAAGAGTACAGCTAAAATAGTATGTCTGTTTAAAAAATACTCTGCAACTACACTTGACATGTCATTAGAGAGAAAATATTCCAGTAAATTATATCACTGAGGTAACTTTAACTTCCCAGATATAAACTAGGAAATAAATTCTACTGATAATGGTAGAAACCAGATGCAACAGCAAATAGCTTTCCTCAAATAGCAACTGAACTAGCAAAATGCAACAATTATTTTAGGCTTGCTTTAGGTAAATGGCAGCAAAGTTACAGAACAGACAACCACTGCTTTGCACTGAGCAATTAGAATTTGATCCTGTTTAAATTAGACAAGAGGGGTAAACAAATGTAAGTCTGTACATAATGTAGTGCAGATACAGCAATTATCTCACGTAGCCACAGGTAGGCTGTTGCTAATGCCTGAACTGAGTGGTTCAAACCATTTCAGATACTACACTTCATTTACTGCAGTGCAGAAGCCTGAGTTAAGGATAAAGTTCATGTCCAGCAGCAGTATTGCCTTAAGATATACTACCCCATTCTCAATCCTCCCTCTGCTGCTCACTTCTGTCCCTGTACACCACTCCGTCAATGAGAGCAGCATAACTGTAGGCAGGGTCACACTTTGAGAAGAGTGAAGGCAGCATACAGCTGAAAAATGAAGTGGACCAAAAAAATGCAAGGGGAACAGCTTTTTTCAGCTTATCAGTTCAATCATCTATTTGATGTGTGACTTCAAAACAGTTGTGCTAGCCTAAAAAAATACTAAAAGCGTCAATAGCCACCTGAGCCTGCACTACGGCTAGAAACACATATGAAATACATGGATTTAGTGTAGCAAAAACTGACAAGATGATTGCTGTCATTAAACATGCTATTTAAATGCCCCAAAGTGAAAAGAGCTATCGATACTAAGAGATAATACTGACATAAGAACAAATTAGAATAAATTGGTCAGGAATACATGTAAATTTTAAGAGACATTTGTAACCATCAGGACAGTGAGATTCTGAAACAGCTGTCCAATAAGCACTAGCAAGTGAAAACACCTCGATTTATAACGTGGAGCTTGACCAGTTTATAAAATGGATCATATTACTCCAATACCCAAGGTAGCACAGGGCTAGACGTGATCACCCCAATTCTATCTTCCAGCTCCTATATTTCCATGAGGTCTTTTAAAATTAAACCACTTTTATTTACAGTACCTTTTTACTTTAAGTATCTCACTGTCTCTGCTGGCAACTTGCACTGGCCTTTTTCTTGGGTGAGTCCTGTGGCATCTGATAATGGCAGTGAAATGACATACAGTGCAGACTGAAATGTATTACGTATTTGTGCACTGCTTCATCCAACCATAAGAAGATTAGGAGGAAAGGCATGAAAGTTTGGTTTGGACTATCAGCCAAATACAAAGAGTATTGTAGAAGCAGCTGTTTTCACAAATTATAGTAATAATCTGCCAATCCCAAAAGAAGAAAGAATTATAATTTCTATCAAAAGCAGTGTAAATCCAGTAACAACTTAAAAGCTTAGTAGCTACTTCTAAAAGGGGATTTTAAAGAATAAAACAAAGCTTCTAAGTTACAGACTTCAATCATTGCTGGTTTTGCTAGAATGCCAGGTAATTTATTTTGAAATAGCTACAATTTGATTAGTTGCTGCTTCTGGAAAATATAAATTTGATTTTATTTTAGAAAGGGGAAGAACCTTTATAATACTCTATTACAGCAATACAGCAGCCAACAAAACTGTTGCAAAGATAAACAAAGCAATTGAATTTACAGACTGATTTTTAACTTGTGCACTAAGTATTTTAAACATATTAAACATTTAAGTAAGACTGGTTTTGTTCAGAAACATTTTCCATGACCGGAGCATGCCAGCAACCCTTTGTTTGCATGTTCCATTAATGCTATTAAAATAAAACAAGAACACAACAATCTATGAAGCAGAAACAGCAAAGGGTAGTACCAGGTTCAGAAAATACAAACAGAAAAACCTGCAAGCTTGTCCACAATATGCTCCTACTACTGATAATCACTTTACAATAGTTAAGTTTTAAGCCTGCTCTCTCACTTAACTCTGATTACATATGGGTAGCTATAACTCCATCCAAGACTCTTCAATGGTACTTTCAGTTTTCAAATTAATCTTGCCCTGAACAGTTTTAGTTACAGTGACAAGTATAATTTTACAGAATAAATTGTATTAATAAATGTATTTCTGGGAAAAAAATATACAGCCCGGTTTATTGTACTTGCTAATATATCTGACAGTTCCATGTAGCCACACAAAAATCAGAGTATATCAGCTTCACATAGGATAGAAAACTATATTCTCTGCTGACAAAAGGTCTGGGATGACAGCTTCAGGAGCGAAGTGGGAGCCAAGACTTTAAAAAGAAGAGAGAGAGAAAGATAAAAAGAGGGGTCTCAAATTCAGATTAATTAGTCATCTTCTAGTTTTTAACAGTTTTAAAATACTCTAATGGCAAACAAATGCAAGTAAGCTTTTCTTTCTGCACTTTATGTATACTTCAGGAAACATTCCTACAGGTATAAGAGCAGATTTGCAAATCACAACAGACACAATGAACAACTTTTTCTATCAGTAATTTACTGTATGAAGCTTTGTAAAAACTGCCAATTTAAAGTTATGAATGACAGTAAGACTATTTTGGTCTTTCTATCTTTTGAAATAGCAGATCTTAAACACCTTCTAGTCTTAGAGGCTGCAGGAAAACCAGTGCTGCATGCTGGAAGGCAGCATTGTGTATGTGGAGACCATATTAATCAGGTTCCTGCACTTAATACTCGCAGGATCTCCATGTTTTGACCCCACCTAGCAGCCCTGATAAAAGAAACAAACCACAACAAAAAACTCGACACATCCTATTAAGGCAACATAAAAACTGACAGTTTGCCTCAGGACAAATTATTTAATAATTGAATAATGTGCCATATGTTGGCGTTTCCCTGAATGTAAGACTAAAGTGTTACCAAACTTTTAATGCACGGTTTCAAAGAAGAAGTAATTGTATCTTTTATAATAAAGCAAGGACAAAATAAAGCAAAGTAAGCAGAGGAATGAGTAACTCAAGGCAAAAACAAGAATGGGGAAAAAAAAAAGGTCCAACATGGAACACGAAAAGTACAGCTTAATAGCTCAAAGCTAATCACAGGGCAACATGATTTCAGTTAAGCCAAAGGAATGACACTACAGCTCCACAATACAAGTCATCACTTTTTCCTGCGGGACAAACACATTTAAAGTCCTAGTCGCACTTTGCTTCTCAGTCCTTTCATCTGTTTGGCTCTTGACAGTGTACGGAACAGCTGAATACATTCTTTGAATTCCTGGGCCATTTTCCTTAGAGAAGTACTCGGCTCTATGTCATTACTGTTTGGCACAGACAGATCTCGCTATAGCTAGAGAATAGCATGTTTAGTATTTCTTAATTTAAAGCTCCATAACTGCCATTAGAATTTTTGTTTCTAAAGCTTCATTTGAAAAAATAGAAGAAAATCTAGCACCTTTTAATACTAAACCATTAATTTTGTCACTACATCCTTCAGAAAAAAAGATTCTCTGCAACTTAATTCACTGTACACTCTACACTGATTATAATCCCATAAAAGATACACTTTTAGTTTTTCAGAATTATGTGAGTCAATAAAGCTGCAAGCTACACAAATATTTTAAAATCTCTATTAATACATACATTACCCTCTGCACTGCTTTTATGACCTTACTTTTTGGCAACAAATGTTTAACTGGTTTCTCCAACAGAATTAACATAAACAGCAAAGCAATTGAAAAAGGCACTCTGTGGAAACTAACAGCAAATTCAGACCTTAAGTAGGAGCTCATACCTATGCATAACATGTCACAATTTACTTACAACCTCTCTCTTCCCCCCCAGTTCCCTCCAACAGTCTCTAAACAAAAGGAATTTGGAAACCGGTCTGATTGACTTTCATAAGAGGAGGCAATTTTCACACACTAGTCTGGAGTGGAACACATGTAAGTGTCAAGACACTGTCTCTGCAGAGTATGATCTCTAAGATTATGGTATCCACAGTTCTAGGAAAATAAAAACCAAAACAACCAAACCAAGCAAATCCAAACCAAACCCCCAAACTACTAGGACTAGGCTTCAAACTCATTCTGTGAACTGAATACATCCTGTGTCACAGCAAACCTCTATCACAGCACAATTTGCTTGGAGTATCTTAGAACGGAAGTTGAGAGACTTTTCAACACTTGCATTCAGACAATAAGTGTACTACACTGAATTAGGGTTATTTTATTGTTTGATTCTACCACGAGGCGAACCGTGGAAATGCAGTGGAAAAAATACTGCTTTTAAGGCCCTACAGGACTCTCAGGTGCTGCTGCATAAGTGCCTATCATATGTCTATGATGCCAGCAATATAAACAGCTTGTAAAGCACCTGCTGTTTAGTGCAAACACCACATGCTACCACTGCTAGGATAGCTCAGTACGTGAATGCAATCAGCTACTGCCTGAAAAACAGTTTGTTGACTCCAACTAAAATAAGAAGTGGTGCTGCTGGACAGAGAAAACTATTGAGGAGGGTTTGTATTTCTTTGATTTACACCCACAGTTAATCAGTTCAGACTATACCATGAATACAACCTTTGATTTCCCATTGATTGGAAGTCTCATGCTGTCAAAGCAATCAGAAATGTTCTTCGCCATCACAAGTTAGTTGGAGAACACTATGCCTTCATGGCAGACGACAACCAAATCTTGCTTGCTTACACCATTTCAAGTCACTATTCTTGGGAAGACAGTACATTATAGCATGCCATGATTATTTCAATGCTTGCAAAATCCCAAACAGCACTCTGTACTACAGTGTGCCTCCTCAACATCACAAACTAGCCTGCTTTCTGCTGTGGCTTTTGACTGAATAGTGACTTAACAACACTGAGTGCTTCCCAGGCTGGTTCCAGGCTACAGGAAGGACTGTTCCAGCATGATAAGTAAGGCCAAGAACTTGACTCACTTAACAAACAAAGTATAAATAAAAAGCGTCTCTGTTATTGATGGAAGTCTCTTAAAAACAGCACGGTGAACACACATACCCAATCATATTTTGGTCAGAGACAAGTGTAATTCCCTCCATTCTCACCTAATCTAAATACATATAATGTGTACTGGAAAAGAGTCTCCTCTACAGAGGGAAATCCAGACTCATAAATCTATTGGAGTTCTTTGAAGCTGTCACAACAGACAGAGATCAATTAATACGATCTATTTAATTTCAAAGGACTGTTGACCAAAAGGTCCTAAAGAAGCCAAGCTGCTGCGAGATGAGAAGAGAGAATACTCTTATGGATAAATGATTAAAAGCTAGGAAAGAAACAGAAACGGCTGCTCATTTTTCTGAATGGAACTAGGTGACCAGTGGACCTCTACAAGGTTCAGTGCTGGGTACTGTATTCTTTCACACATTTATACCTCATCCTGTGTGACCTAGTCTAGGTGATCCTGCTTTGGCAGGGGGGTTGGACTGGGTGATCTTTCGAGGTCCTTTCCAACTCCTAATATTCTATGATCAACAAAAAGGTGGGATTAATGAAGTGACAAAATTTACTGATGATAATTTACTAATAATAACGGAGTGTTCTAAAGGGAAAAAGAGGTGAAAGAATGTCACAACACTGAGTAAAGTTTAAAACCACTAACAAACTGAATTTCAGTCTTAATAAATATGAAGTGACACATGCTTCTGACTTTACATACACAGGGATGAACTGTGAGCTGAACTAATCATTCTGGAGACATAAAACTTAAAAAAAAAAGTCAGCCAAGAAGCAACTGAAAAGAAGGAAATTGTAGGATTTACTACAAGTGGAACAGAGAACAAAAGACAAATTCATTATACCCCTCTGTAACAACAGGAGACACACACATACTATGTGCAGTTCTGATCCTCCCAACAGTTATAAACTCCCTCTTTTTCTTTTCTCTCACATGTCAAAACCTTTTCCTGTCCTACCAAGTCACTATGTAACAACCAGCTGCAGTAAGCAATGGGCTCCATTCAAAGAACAATGAACTAGACTGGAATTGTTCAGACTGGGCAGGCAAGAGAAGACAAGAGAGGAAGTACTTTAGAGATTTATACAATCATGAAGAGGATAGAGAAAATTAACAGGGATCCTTTTTTCCCCATCACCTCCAACATAACTCAGGAAGAGTTCAAAGACGGTTTTAGGCGGTGGTTTCAATATTAAAAAGCTGGACAATTTTTTGTACAAGATCATATAAGACAACTGCTTTTGTGTTCAGAAGTCCTCAATTCCCAGACTGTCCTGAAAAGATAGTACTGAATGTTCATCCTGTCCTGCATGCTTTCTGAGGTACCTGATTCTGGCTCCTGTGGAAGAATGGACAGACTTTTGAATTAACCCAAACCATTTTAAAGAAATCTTTCCAAGCCAGGCATTTCCTTCTTTATAGAGAGAAAGATAGAGCAGGGATGTCCTTAAATTACATTAATTGCATTGCTTAGTGTAGTCCAGCTGCTGTTCAATGGATCAAGTTCAGTCCACAGAATGCTTCCAAGCCTGACATCTTTGTCTCAGTCAGTTCAGAAAACTATTTTGTTCTGAAACTCTAATAGACAAATTGTTCTTCTGGAGCGTGCTGCAGTTAGAAAGGTAGCAGCTGTTGCTTTTGACCACAGTAAAAAAATTGCAGCTGCAGTACGCAAAGGAATTTGTGCAGTCCACAGAGCACACAGAAAGGGAAAAATGTTCCAAGTGTCTTGTCTGGCCCTTGCCATTGCTGAGGTGTTGAACCTGACAGTTTAATGAAAGCATACGCACATACACTATGGTGATAAGTATGACAGAAGAAAGTGACTATAAAAGTTCTTCTGTTTCTTGGCCTTCCAGTGTCATTCCTCCTCCGGCCTCTTTCTTGCTGTCCCAATTTCTTGCTGGTTTAGTTCCTCATAAAGAGAAAAGCCAAAGTTCAGAGTTTCTTTCCAGTGATGGAAATCTAAAATTAGATCTTAAACAGAAATTCTAAATTTTCCAGAGTCCATGTACACATATTTTCCTATTCAAAATCTGATTTTGAAAATTTTTCAAAGACTCCACAATTCAAGAATCCTACCAAATTATTTTAGAATCCTGAAATTATTTATATCAGTGTGTCTACTTTTATTTAGTTTTCTTATTCAATTTCTAAGCATATCCTCAAACCGTAAAGAGACTATTGCACTTACTTAATTCTACATCTTAGCCTGCCTTTTTTCATGGATTTTATTGAACTAAATATTAATCTTGGAATCTTTTGGATTCCAACAGGTAAAGTACTTAATTGGAAATAGCCTCCATCACAAAACTTGCCTATTTTAACCAAAATAATCAAACCCTTAACGTAGTTTTATTTAGTGTATGGCATGATACTTGAAACTTGCTAAGAACTGTCATTTAGTCTCATGTTAAGATGCCTTTGTGAAAAACAAAAGCTGAGAATCTGTGCTATTCAACATTTCCGTGACCAATTGCTCAACTTCTGAAAGTCAGAGGTCACTATTAGACAGTGAAGATCATTTTCTTTTGTAGAAAAAAAAATATTTGGGCACACTCGAATGATGACTAGAAAAAAAATACAATTAGTAAAGCACAGTGATCACTCCCTGCTGTATTTAAAAGAAGCAATGAAAAAAAAATAAATCAAGATTTAGTACTTTATTATTCCTTAAGAAGGAGGTATCTTTAGTTTCCAGATACAAATTGCAAACAAAGATAGACCTTTCATTTTTTTTTTCTAAAGGCAAAAATCTTCCATCCTTCTTTTCCTTTCCTTCCTTCTTTTTCTTGGAAAAATCTGTAGGACAAACAAGGCCAGTCCACACAAAATATGGAGAACAGTGAAAATGACTACACAAAAAATATGTAAACGTATAGCTGCAAAAGAAAACAGTTGTGCACTTTATTTGAAAGCAGTAAATTGGCCAATTAATTTACAACAGCAGGAGCCTCACAAAAAGAAAATATTCTGGATCTTATTTTCTAGGAGTATCCCTCAATCCTAATTCGACCCGAACAAAGGCTGTGAAACAGGACAAAAAAGGTACATTTTATGCAGTAAGCACACAGTTGTAATTTCTCAAAAGTCCACAAGAGGTAACCATCTTCATTTTACACTCATATTCAGCTCCATTCCTATTACCACAAAATATTTACACTGTGACACTCCTATTATTTCCACACTTCCTATTAAATTTGGTCCATTACTTACATTCTTCTGCCCTCTCAATTTCTCTACGATGCTCATTTGTCTAGTCTATCTAGAACTGCCTACAAGCCTTCTTTCACACTGGTTTTCTGGGTCCATTTAGAGCTAGTATTCATTACAGAGCAATGAATTAATCCCCTATTTTAAAACTCTTCAATAATATGAAGTATATGAGGTAACCACCTCACCCCTCATATAATGTGAAATAGTGACACACCTTTCTATAAAGCTAATTGAATACACTTTGCGCTGTCTCGCTTCAACTACATCTTGCTGAAGAGCCCCACTGCTACAAACTTAGCCCTCACTCTATTGTTTTCCTGCCCATTTGTCCTCCGGTTTCGGCTGATATTCGGTGCAAAAATTACAAGGCGGCGACCTCGCCCCACCGGCCCTGCCCACCTGGAAGTGGTACATAGCGGAGGTTATTCCAGGGAAGGCAGACTGCAGGACACATGCCAGGAGCGGAGGCAATA
>NW_010163468.1:0-1185 GCF_000695765.1 Mesitornis unicolor | reverse complement strand
TCAACTAACCACTATTCTTCTCTTTATTAGAAGTATATTTGGGGCAGCATAAAGAATAATTGTTAAATTTTTGGTTGCTGCTTCTTTTTTCTGCCACATCCACCTTAAGGTACACAAAGCTCTCAAACATACCCACTATTTAAATTAGTGAAGAAACACTTACCTTTTATTAAAACTGTCAAGAGAAGTGCTTGCTCTTCTCAAAAAAAAGAAGAGATTGGTGAGATTATTTGTTTTGATAAAGAAATAGGAAAATCAGAAGTTTGCCTAAAGCTCCACATCTTTCAACTACGAAAAAAGCATAATCTGGGAAGAAAGAACCAGAAAAATTGCTAAAAAGCTATCAGAAAAAAACCCGATCAAATAAACAGACAAACAAAAAAATCACCCAATAATACTACTACAGAACATGTGTAAATGAACTACAGAAAATAATGAGGATTTTCTACCATTTCATTTTTGTCTCTGCCTTGCCCCTCAAATACAACTTTCTAGACCCCTGTCACAATGTCTGTTGCTGTAGTAATAAATGTCTCTGCATGACCTTGTGAATAGAATAATTTATGAAAATGTGTTTCTCTGCTGCTCAGCTACTCTGCAACCCAATTCCTCAGTCTGAGTCATAACAGCAAAGATTGGAATTAATAAATCCTGATCCATAACACTGTTCTCCCTTTTAACAGCCTATCTTGCAGACACTGCTATGTCTGAATTTGTCGTAAATAGAAGGGTTTGGTGTTCTTAATTACATCGTTACATTTGCTTTATCCTCATTGGAATTGAGGAGAGTAACTCAGAAAGACAAGGAAATACTCTGGGGTCTTGACATATAATATAGCAAAGGACATGGGAAAAACAAGTGCTTCTCTTATGCAAAAATGAGAGCAGTAGCTAGACGGTAGTCTAGATCAATGTCAGGTCAGGATTATGAACTGTAGGAGTGACTGCTGGGTAGACATGCCCTTAGGCAAAGGTGAAAATCTATTACTATTCATTTGGATAATTGTGTGCTGGTCTTTATGATGGATCTATACCCTCTTTACAGTTATGCTGTAACCACAGGCAGTGTTTCTCAGTTCATAAAAACCCACAGTAGGGAGGAAAAGATCAAACAGTGGTAGACAAAATAAAATAAATTCATACACTCCTGCAACAATAAGCAAGCTGGCAAATTGTTGGGAAAAT
>NW_010163467.1:0-9257 GCF_000695765.1 Mesitornis unicolor | reverse complement strand
GTCTCCCCGCCAGAAGTCCAACGTGGCAGTTTTGCCAGCCCCCCACCTTGCTCCTCCAAGGACTGAAAACTCTTATCATTTAATGATCACTGTGCCCAAGGCAGTTTCCAACCATCACATCCCCCACAAGACCTTCTCTCTTTGCAGTCAGCAGGTCCAGAAGGGCACCTTCCCTTGTGGGCTCCTTCACCAGCTGTGTCAGGAAGTGATCTTCCGCACACTCCAGGAACCTCCAGGACTGTTCCCTCTCTGCTGTGTTGTATTTCCAGCAGATATCTGGGAAGTTGAAGTCCTCTACAAGTACAAGGGGAAGTGATCGCGAGGCTTCTCCCAGCTGCCTATGGAATATTTTGTCTGTCTCTTCATCCTGGTTTGGTGGTCTGTAACAAACTCCCACCATGAGATCCAACTTGTTGGCCTTCCCCTTGATTCTCACCCAAAGGCACTCGACCCTGTTGTCACTATCATTAATCTCTAGGCAGTCACAGCATTCCCTAACATACACGGCCACCCCACCACCTCTCCTTCCTTGCCTATCCCTTCTGAAAAGCTTATACCCGTCTATGACACCACTCCAGTTGTGTGATTCATTCCACCATGTTTCCGTGATAGCTACTACATCGTAGTTATCCTGATGCACAATAGCTTCTAGTTCCTCCTGCTTATTGCCCATGCTGTGTGCATTGGTGTAGACCAATTTCAGTAAGAAACCTTATGCAACAAGTTGTGAGCTTGCAATGTCAACATTTGCGTAATATGTCTATTGGTAAAACATCAAAACCTGGCAAAGCAAATTTTACATGAGTAATAATTTCTTTTTTGCGTTTGGGGAACAAGCAAATGTATATGAAAGCAGTGATGAGATTACCTTCTCCATACCAGCATTTACTCAACCTCTAGAGGTAGAATTTTAAAAATCAAGGCTGAAACATTTCGATTTCAGTTTTAAGAGAGACGACCGAAGCGTTCTCTAGGTTGGTGATGTTGATGATTTTTTTTTCAGAACATCAGGGAAGTTTCAGAAGAGTGGTTGAGAGACAGTGCCTTGCCAATATTCTAAAAGGTTGAATATGATGACTCAAATAATTGCAGGCTTGTCAGCCTGGTATTTACCTTGGCCAAAATAATGGTGTGACTGACGTGAATTTTGATCAATAAAGGTTTAAAGGATGATGATACAGTAGCTTGCAGCGAGTATGTGTGTATGGAAAATCTGTCTTGTCAAACTAATGCGATCCCTGTTTTTTATGAGATGAAAGTTTGATAAATGTATCAGTGTCAAATGCAAATGTTACATACTTAGATTTTCAAACGCCGATGTAATAAACTTGGATTTCTGTCAGGCAGTTGGCTAGACAGTGTATGACTTTCTGCTCAGGGAATTATAAAGATGACAATAACAAAATGACAATAACAACCACTAAAAAATGAAAAAGCCATTAAAATACAAAGTGGCTGTGAGAAGTCCCACAAATACCACCGTAGATTGAGGTCTCTGTCAAATCTGTGTGTTTCTAGTGGAGTCAGTAGTATTACAAAAAACGGGACAATTTGTCTGCTTTGGGAAGACAGACACTGGGCAGGTCAGCTTTGCCAAGTGTAGGGTCATTTGTACTGGGAGCAAGAATGCAGATCGTGGCAGCAGAAGCAGGGATTTGCCTCTCTTCAAGCAGAAGCAGCTTTGTAAGCTGTGAGGGCTGGGGCGGACACCATCCAAGTTTGGTTTGTGGCATCATGGTGTGGCCCTAAAGGCTTCCTTCTGGTTTTCAAGTGTCTGAACATCAAGGTGAGTGATCGTCAGGAAAATGTGCTGGATATTAACCTCTGCTGCTTTTATATTGTGTCTGGTATGGGATTGATTTGAACAATTCAAGAACAGCAAGAAGAGACAGCCTGAAACCTGTGAATAAGATTAAAACATTGGAGAAAAACCCAAAACCTTAGGCTGAAGTGTGGAAGGAATGTAACCTAGCCTCAGGACGGTGAGGCCTATCTTGGTTTCCATTGAGGAGTTATTAAAGGAGGAGTAGATACGAGGTCACAATATGACTGAGTGAGAAGATGAAGATAGAGAAGGGGATCTCATGTATACAATGAGAGTAAGCAAAACCGTGGGAAGCTGTTCTGGGATGCTTAAAGTTGTGGTGGGTTTTGTTTTGGTGGTTGAGGTGGGGTTTTTTGTGTGGTTTTTTGTTTTTCCGGTGTTGGTTCAGATCTGTCTGTATATGTGAACAGTCTAAACGATTCTTTTTTGTATCCAGAAAATTTATTATGCAGCACCTGACTACAGTAAATTTTATTTCTGTCTTGTCCAGTCATCAGATTCTTTTTCTTAGCTACTTCTGGAGTTTTGATTCACTCACAGCTCCTTAATTTCAAGAAGTCTAAATCAATTCACGTTGCAGGACTTCCTCCACTGGGCATCCTGCTTCCTTTGTAGGCAGTTTTCAATGATGTGTGTGATGTCTTGAACACAGATACACCAAAGGATTCCACCAGGTTCAAGATAGAACAGTTTCTCAGAAACACCAGAGGGTTCCCACATTGTAAGTTATGTGTATTTGCAGTCAGTGTGCAAGTGGATGTGAGCAATGAAAGCTTTTCAAAATGTGTTTTTTATTCAAGAAGGTATACCTCTATCTGTGGCAATATTCGAATATAAAAGAGAAAATAATTACTGAGCATAAATCTCTTGCAGTCAAATGCAATCTATCTATAACTGTAGTAGAGAGACCAGAGTAAGATTCGGGTGGGCCGTAGTTCACTAATGAAGAGACTTACTGTGGTTCATGCCAATTGCATGTTGTGCAGTACTGCTATAGTATGATTATCCGCTTAGCTTTAAGAGAATGTAAAAGTACGGATATTATGTGGACTTCAAGTAAGCCTAAATTAGTAAGAACTTGTTGCTTTTTGAGTTTTTTTAGGGTCCCATACAGAAGAAAAGTATTTACCAGTCCTTTTTGCTGAAATACCGTATTTGAATTTTGCTGTCATAACCACAGTTCTTTAGAAATCTCCTGACCTG
The DNA here is from genome assembly GCF_000695765.1 of Mesitornis unicolor. Classification (NCBI taxonomy): domain Eukaryota; kingdom Metazoa; phylum Chordata; class Aves; order Mesitornithiformes; family Mesitornithidae; genus Mesitornis; species Mesitornis unicolor. Next base: position 6,229 of record NW_010163467.1, on the reverse strand, counting down.
TGGGAGGAGGCTCACTGGAGCGAGCCTGCTCTCAGTTTGTCATGGTTCCAAGGCCATAGTCTGTTTACACTGTAACTGGTTGAGGCCTTCACACTTACAGTTCTACAGCTACACCTCATCTGCTGGCTTCTTAATCAAGGAAGTATTTGTTCCTGAGAAAGACAGACCTGGTTTTCAGCCTCTGGAGGCATCAAAGATTTGCTAGTGAGTGCTTACTGCTTCTCTGGCATCAGCTGCAGGTGATCGGTGTTGGATAATATCCATGGCCGGTAACGGATTACTGACCATTATTGCAGGGGATTTTGAGGAGAAAAGGTTGTTTTCTTTTGTTTTCCTGTAGCACTAGTCGCAACATATATAGGCAAATTCTGTGGATAAATTAGTGTGTGTTTAGTTGGTTTTGTGAAAGCACTCTTCTCACAACTAGACTTGAATGGTATTGTAGTAGTTATGTTATCTGCTTCGTTCCTTCAAACTGCAAAAATGCTGTCATGTTTAGAAATGGATCATAAGAAAAATTGTTCCATAATGGGATGGCAATTAAATGACCAGTCAGTGCATCCTTTGGCTTATGAGGTGGGACTCATGTCTGCTTACTCTGCCCCTGCAACATTTGGTCCCTTGGCAAAACTGGGAGCCTTTGAAGTTGAGCAGGCTGACATGTTCCTTGAGAGAACAACAGAAGAAAAGGCCATTTGGAACTGATGTGCTAGTATAGTACTGGTGTGAGAGAATCGTGCCTCAAAGGTAGCAAAGACTGGAAGAGAGTGAAAGAAGTGAATATTGTGTGAGAGGGATGATGCATAATAGAAATGTCTTGTAATCAGCCAGCTGCTAGGTCAAAATAAACTGGGATGGATGTGTGGTTTTAAGGAACAACCCAGCTGAGATGAATGAATGGTTCTCCTGAATGTGAATAGCTGGAGGGCTGCTGGTGGGCTGCCCGGCTTCCTCGTGTCAGCCAGCTGCAGTTTATATTCCAGCTGTGGAAAATGCAGATGTGTTCTGACCTCTCGCTCCAGTAGAGCAACAGCAAGGGGCTGTGACTAGTTTTTCTGCCTGCTCTTGTCCTACAGTTGTTTTCTTGAGCTATTGGGTGGTTTTCTGACAGAATACACTCTGACTGTAGTTTTATTTAAGAAAAAGTTCAAGTTAGAGCTTTGAAGGCTTTATGATAATTCAGCTTTTTAATAAAAATGCCTTTTTATCACTGTGTTGAGTCACTTCGGACTTTTTTTTCCTAATCCTCCTTATGTGACTAGCATTAAGGCTCAATCTCCATTTGCATCCTTACAGATAGTATCCTTATTTATCCAGAAGTGCTTTTCTCTTCGTCTTTGCATTGGAGTCTTAGCAAGTTAACGTTTTATTTATTTCCAGCAAGCTTGCTGCAGGGAGCTGTGCTGTTATTAAGTGCTGCAGGAACAGAGAATCCAACATTGAAGAGCAGAGTTACATGACACCCTAAAGGTATAGCGCCATTTACTTGGTGAGGTAAAGGAGCAGACAGTCAGCAAAATTCATGACTTGACGTTTCCATACAAGGCTGTCCCTTACGGAAGATGCATGCCTGCCGCTCTGCTGGAAAGTAAATGAACCAAGAAGAGTCTGTCCTCAAGCTGAGGTAGTTGGTGTATGAAAAACATTTTTTGTCCTCCCTGTTGTTTATTTTCTTGTATTTTAGGAGGAGTTCTTAATGTGCAAGTGCTTTTTAGACTACAAAATAACATTGATAATGTTTGTGTACTGCCAGTTTGTGCAAGCAGCAGTGCTCACTGAGGTTAACAAGGCTAGCAGTGGAATGAAAGGTCAGCCCAATTGTGCATGAGGGCTTCCCTGAACATTTAATAATTTCTCTGAAAATTAGTCTTCGCATATCCTGGTGCTGGGTGTTGAAGAACTGATACATTCAATATTCTGTCATAAATTTGGATTTATTGCTTGAAGAAACAAAAAAGCCTCTGCACTTCAAAATAATAATAGGATTCTTTAATGACAGAATTTATGATATTCTTGTGATAATACTGCCAGGTGTTTTGGATGCAATTTTTGCTGAAGGATAGTGTAGGTGAAAAGTATGTGAAAGAAGAAAATACTGTAAGGAGGTTCCAAGACAAACCCCAAAACCCACATGCTAGAAAAAGAAGGGTTATAGAGAGTCAACAGAGACCTGCCATCAGTGGGGCTGGTTTCCTCTGGGCAGGGCTAATCAAGTGGTGGCCTCTGTCTTGAGACAGTGTAGCTCCAGCCGTGGCCATGCTATCAGCACTTCCCTCCTTTAAGAGGGTCTTTTAGGGACAGTGTCTGCCTGTTCACAGCATCCGAATACAATACCCAGACACTCAGTTGTTTGGGGGCATGAACTTTATAAGAAGTGTTATTTTTCCTTTCAATTCTACAAAAATGAAAGGCTTTGTGCTATTGTATAATCTTGTAGGCTGTCTGTGCTGACTCCTCTGCGTTATTTTTTTGCACAGAAGAATTTTAATGAGACAGCTTCTATTTTTCTCCCTGCACAACCTCACAACATCCTTGTAGGTCTCTTGAGAGGCCTGCCCCTTCTTCCAAAGGTGATAATCTCTCTCTTCTTCTCCCTCCCCACCCCGAGTTTCAGCCAAAGGTCTCTGTTAGCCGGGCCGGTCTTCATCCCCACTGGCTCGTCTTCTGGCACGTGGGGCAGCCTTTAAGACTCTCTTCTTCAAGAATGTCCAGCCTTCCTGGACACCTTGCCCTTCAGGGCTGCTTTTCAAGGGACTCTGTCAGCCAGGCTCCTAAACAGGCTGAAGTCTGCCCTCCAGATGCCCAAGGTGGGCTGCAGCATACATCCACAAAAGGACTTTGGTAATAGTTGTTTAAGTAGAATTTGGTGTTTTGTTGCCAAATAATACTTGCTGTCATGGCTTTTATTCTAAGCCTATAAAGTGTTGGATAATGATATGTACTTTGACAGAATGTTTGCCTGCAATCATTAATAGAACCATTCATTTTCATTAAGTTCACAGTATTAGAAATTAGCACATTCAGATAGGTAATGATGATATTTATATGGTATAATGAATTTTATAATTTTTCTATTTGCTTTTTGCATGTAAAATAGCATAGAAATACAAGACAGATACCAAGTTGGTTTTGTGGGTTGTTTTTTTTTTCATGCTACAAGCTACAGTTCTTGACCTGAAAACATCAGAATAATCTGATGGTAAGGATGTGTGTGGTGATGATACAACCAGATCACTGTATAGAGAGGTTCTGAAACTTCTAGCTTCTATGGTCTTGGTTTCTTTCATTTCTGCTGTCAAAGTGGTGTTTGTGGTCTCAAATAAAGAGCAGTCTTGTTGTAGTCCCCAAAACAAGCCCAAATAGATTGTAATATGTAATAGATTGTAAGATCTTAGTGCTTCTCATTTACCTTAGGAAACAGAGGCACTGAGACTGTGAGGAGCTGGGAAATGTGGATGAAACAATCTAAATCAAAATAATTTTAAGAAAAATGATGAAGACGTTGTCTTGGGTAGAACTGTGCATCTGCTGAAGACCCCGTGCCTCTAGTTCATATTCGGATGTGGATAGAGATGTAACTATTAGTGAGGATTTTGGCCTTGTCAGATATGTGCTGCAGAGACCTATAGATTTGGGAGCGTGTAAGCATCAGCAGTCATGGCTGATGAGATTGATGATTTCTTTACCAATTAGAAGGGATAAGTCTTAATTTTCACAAAATAATGAGGGCTCAATAGGGATCTTGTTACAGGAAACAAACTGAGATTGAATGACTATGACTTGGTTTTAGAAATGATGAAAGGATAAACAAAAATTGGCTCAGGTTTTGATTACAAAAATGGAAAATTGTAATTGTAACACACTAGTGAGGCTGAGGGATATGAAGGTGACAGAGCTTGATTTCCCTGGAATCAAAGATGCTAATGCATTCTGAACCCCAATGAGGGAAGGGAACTGCCTCAGGAAGGGTAGAAGAACTAAGTGGAAAATCTTTAGGCAATGGAGAACAGCCACCTGACCTTGCTGACTTGTAGGAATTTCCATCACGCTCGTCTTGGCTACTTTCTTGTCATTCTACTAAAACCTAATCCCACCGAGGGTTCTTACTGGGATCTCAGCAACTTTTTGTTTTGTCCTAGAGTCATCTGATGATGAGATTATTTTGTTGGTGGACATGGATCTTACTTTGTCATGACATCTCCATCCATCTTCAGTTTGAGGCAAACAGTACATATCTCAGTTTTTCTTGCAAGGAGACTTTGTGGGTGCACGTGGGTTGCTGTGATGTAAACCTTCTGTGGATATGCTGACTGCTTTAACAATTAACTTTTCTCCTTTTATTTTCATCCCCTGTGCCTGATCTCTTTAATTAAAGCTTTATGTGGTTGTGGTGCTTTTTACCTGATATTAAAAGATTGGTTGGTTTTTGGTGTGTAGGGCTTGTTTTTTTGTGTGTTTTTTGTTTGTTTGTTTGTGTGGGTTTTGTTGGGTTTTTTTTGTTTGCTTTGTTTGGTTTTCCTTTGGAATTACAACTGTTTCCATTTCCTGCAAGGTTTTGGGACCCAGGCTGGACCAACCGAACTGGAGAAGTGCGGCCGCACTCTGTTAGCCCCAAGAAGCTGTTCCAGGAGGCGTGGTGCTCAGTGGGTCAGTGGATAGTGTAGCAGTTTCTCATGTATGGTTAGTGTCACAGAGAGGGAATTTGTGCAGGGACTTACGTATATGTCACTTATGGGACGGAGGGTTTAAAGGCAAGATCTTGGGGTTGTCCAGCTGGCTTTTTGGTGAGTGAAAGACAGTTGACAGGGCAGGATATTGAATGATTGGAGATGAGATTCTGAAATGGTTGGTGGAGAAGCCAGGGAAACCCCGCATGGGGAAAAAGCATTTTGTGTCTTGTACTGCAAGTGTGGCAGGCTTGGGATTAGTTTCAGGCAGATGGGGAATAGATCATAACTTTGGAAGCTATAGAGAGCTATAAAACCTTTCTTTCGAAAGCTTATTGCATGTTGCCAGTGTCTTAATCCTTCCTCTCTTCCTCCGTGCTTGCAAAGGTCCACTTACGTCGCTCATTAGCTTCTGGCCAGGTGCTTTCTTCCAGACCTTAGTGTGCAGGCTTTAAGTTTAAATTCTGTTGTGAATTTTCTTGCTGTAGTGGAGTGTAAAACTGCATATGAACTGAAAAGCCAATCATACAACAACAAAAAAATCCATCCTAAATAGAAGATTATATTATTAGATTGATGAAAAATGGAAAATGTCGTGTGAACTCTGTAGGACACTGGGCCTTTCACTTTTCAACTGATACAGCCAACAGCTAGGAAGAGATTTAATGTGCTGTTCCTGGTGAGGTTGTACTGGTTTGCTGCTAGCAGGCATTGCATTAAACTGTGCTTAGTCTTGTGCTCGCTAAAGAATGTGACTAGGCTAGCAAGCAGCCTTCTTATCAATCAGGAGTCAAATGATCCAGAAGAGGAACACTGAGTTCCTAGTGAAGGATCATTGGAAGCAGGACAGCTTTGCTAATTAGATTCCTTTTATTTTATTTTATTTTTTCACATCAGTAGAATTCTGCATACAAATGTGGTTGGGCAGAGTGTGTCAAACAGTACAAATCATTGTTATGATGCATTAATCAAGGGCATGAAAGAACAGCTCTGGGAGAGAAGGTTCCCCCGTCTTACATAAGCTTTGATCTGCAGTCTCTCAGTCACCTCGTTTCTTTCCCTTAGGACTTCTGATTCCAGGAGGAATAAAATCTGTCATCTCCTGGCCCTGATAATTTCGTTACATTGAAATTTGTCAAAAGACATGAGGTGCCATGGCTAAAGGCAAATACAAAGTCCTGAGTAAAATTACTTATGTGCACACCCTCTTATTAGTTTCCTTCCCTTGTCTGTCTGTCTGTCTGTCTCTCTCAGGCTACGCTTTTGTGCAATTAAAAAGATAGAAATGGTAGTGACTAGAATCTGGATGCAGCTACTTAAACATTTTATCTTCATTAATCCTTAGAAACCCATTCTGTATGTCATGCTCTTGTCTCTGAGAAGTGATGGAAGCCTCTGTATCCTTGAATGTTTTGAGAAATAGTTGCACTGTAGGCAGTTTTGGTTCTGCACTCCTTGTGAGTCCAGCTGCCCATGCCTCTTCCTTGCGACCCTTGCAAAGTGTGCCAAGGAAACAAGGATTATCAGGAGCAGTCAACATGGATACACCAAGGGGAAGTCAA
>NW_010163466.1:1391-3218 GCF_000695765.1 Mesitornis unicolor | reverse complement strand
CCAGTAAGGCGGTTATAAAATCCCCAACCCTGTTTATTTAGGGTCGGATACAGAGGGGTTAAGCTTCCGCGCTCTGCAAATCAGTTATTAAAGCAATCACTGCTCAGATTGGAAGGGAAACTTTTCTCACAGCCTGGCTCTGATGTGGCTGTGGGTTGGGAGCACAGATGCCTTTCCCTGTTATTTAAAAACAAGAGAAGAAAGCCTTTCTGTCCTACCAAAGTGGTAGCTAAGCAAGCAAGCGGGGGGGCGGGAGTGGGAACCACAAGGAGGTGTCAGAAAAGCTGTGTTTAGCATTGTCAGCGATGCTTTGTTTCTGCTGTAAACCTCACATCCCCCAGATCCAAGGGTTTTTTGTGTGTGTGCCTTGCCCGGAGCCCTGCTCCCGCTGCCCCCAGCCCCCCCAGCAGAGCCAGTGCTCCTCGTGTGGGCTGGGGATCCAAAACTTTCCTGCTTTTCAGCGTGTTGTGTAACGTGGAAATGGGTTAAATCCCGAGAACGCGGTAACTCATGGGAGTGCTGGTAACGTGTTACATCTGGGTTACCGGCTCGCTTTCTCCTCAGAAATAATTCATGGCCTTGCTGTCGCGCTCCCCGCCGAGGGCCATGGTCTGTTCTTGATAGCGCTGGAGGAAATGTGAAGTAAAACCGCTCTGGGTTGTGCTGGTGAGGGGGACAAAACCCTTTGGACATTGAATTTGTCCCCTTTGGACAGTAGAAATTGTGGTTAACTAAAACTGTCGTCGCTCACCTCAGACCATGCTTTCCCTTGCACTTGTGCTGTCTTAAGAACTCATACTTTTGTTTAAATCCTCTAATTTACAACTCTTTACTAAACTAAACCGCCTTCCATGGAGAGAACACAGTAAGCACAGAGACTGCAGTTTCCTGCTTCCCGCATTTCATTGTGGGTCTGGTTCTTTCAGGTCTCTGTGGTGTTTCCACGTTTCCTTTGCCGTTCCCATTTTACGTTTCCCTGCTGGCCGCAGTGTGGATGGGCTCTGTAGGGCCATGGTGGGGTGAGCAAGGTGTGAGTTTTCCCTCTTTTGCATTTGTGGGGTTCCAGCACACACCAGACCTGGCTGAGGTGGCCATAAGCTACATTTCTCCACGTGAGGATCCAGCATCTATGTGGGTGTTGTACTGGGAGCAGTGGGGCTGGGACAAGCCATAGCAGGCGATGGTGATGGTGATGCTCCCGGTGTGTGACCACCATTGGTGTCGCCGCACGCTTCATCTCATTTGATGCCAGGTCGGTGGGACCCTCCTCCTCCTCCCGGGATGCTTGAGTCTGGCCCTCCCGAAATGGGGAGGAGGATGCTCGGTCCCACAGGACCCCCTGAGCACGGCAGGCTTTTGGGCCATGTGGGGGTTTTGCCCCCTCCCTCCTGCAGCATCACCCCAAGAATCCTCTGGAGGTGCGGGAGGAGAGGGGCTGGGGGGTCTAAAGAGAGGAGATGGGGTCTCACAACCCCCAGCAGCCGAGGCCGTTTGCATCACACCGAGCCACAAAACACTGACAAACCCCACTGCGATGGGCAGGACGCTGGACTGACAGGGAGGGAAACGGGCATCCAGGAAAAGGGGTTGGAAATAGAGTTTGGGTAAAGCGTTGGGCACATTACACTTGGTCTGTGCTGTGAAGGGCACAGTCCTTGCCATCCACCCAAAATGGGGTTTCTGTGAGTTCAGAGCCCACCAAGGGATCAGAACACCCCACTGACCATGTTCCCACTGTGGTGATGCTCCCGGCTCTGCTGGATTTCGGGTGGGAAAGCAGTGAAAATGCCCATGGCTGGTCCAGAGCTGACTGTGATGGGGTCGGCT
>NW_010163466.1:1026-1378 GCF_000695765.1 Mesitornis unicolor | reverse complement strand
CGTGTGGGGCATGATCCGGAGACACAGGCACTGCTCGTTTTGTTCACTTGGGTTTTACCGCACGTTAAATGCCACCGCGGGAAAATGGCAAGCAGGTGTCAAAACGAGCACGGTTGGGAGGAGGAGAGCTCAGGGACGGATTAATGAGCATTTCCAGCCTGTTGTGCGTCTTTCTGCGTGGCTTTCTGATGTAAAGATCAATGTGTGAAGCTGTTTTAAAAATAACAGGTTTCTTCTAGCTGGAACAAATCGCTCCTGTTTACCAAAACCTTGAGTAGCGTCAACAAACAATTCCATCGCTGATTGCCCCTCAGTAATGCTGTGGAAACCCTTTCAGCGAGTGTTTCCTGCC
>NW_010163466.1:371-997 GCF_000695765.1 Mesitornis unicolor | reverse complement strand
GGTTCAGCATCTCCAGAGGTGCCCAGTGTTAACAGCAGCATTGATACAGAGTACACTGAGTTATGCTCAGATGGTGTAGTGGGGGAGTGGGCGTCAGGAGCTGAATGATGGGTGGGACCTTTCAGATAAGGCAGCCATCAAGGGCAGAGGGTTATCCCCATCAAACTCCTCAGTTTACCGTGACCATGACATTTATGGTGTGGATAATCCTGGTGGCAGCTTGGGCTCATCTGCCCTGGCTTTCACTGCCCCCCTTCTGCACCTGGGTAACCCAGAACTGCGCCAGACCTCGATCACTGCACACCAGGGCTGGCCCAAAACTGACCCACAGTGTTTGATCAGCCTTTTTCCCCCAAAACTGAGTGCCGTAGTCTTGCAGAAATGCAGCTTTCCTGCACAGAAACCTGGTTCTGTGATTGCATCCCAGCGAAACCAGGACAAGTTGGTACATAACCGTGTTCAAGAGATTTTCCTTAGCACAGACGCAGGATGTCTGCTTTCCCCAGAGCAGTTAAACTTGCTGAATAATTCTGTTTGACATCCCCACTCTCATCTGTGCATCCGGGTCTGCTCTCTTGCTGTTGAGATGAAGTGAATCCCGAGCGGCTGTGGTGCCCCCGCGCGGC
>NW_010163466.1:0-323 GCF_000695765.1 Mesitornis unicolor | reverse complement strand
GAGCGGTTGTGGTCTCCCCAAGTGGCTGTGCTCACCCCGAGCGGTTGTGGTCACCCCAAGTGGCTGTGCTCACCCCGAGCGGTTGTGGTCCTCCGTCGCGCTCGGTGCAGGCTGTGTCCCCGCGGTGCTCGGCTCTCTCGGGTGTCTCAGGGTGCTCTGTCCACTGTTCCAGCACTTCCAAAATAAAGAATAAATCTGTTACTGACTTCAGGGAGAACCGAAGGGGGTCAGTGCTTCTACCTGGGGTCAAGTCCACGCCTGCAAAAGCAGCTTTGGGTGTTCATGAATCTCTTGTGGCCCTTTTTTCCCTTTCTGGATTGATC
>NW_010163465.1:10988-16819 GCF_000695765.1 Mesitornis unicolor | reverse complement strand
AAAGCGGGGCTGGCCCGGCTGGGGCTCGCAGGGAGTGCTTTGCGTGGGGACCGGGCTGGGGGCTTTGGGCCTCTCCGGAGAAGTATCTCCAACTCTGCTTTCCCAGGTACTGCTCTGCAGTCAGGGTAATAGTTGTCTTCCTCCCCGACCCCTTCTGCTTATCGGTGTTTATTGTTTCCCCGGTCTTTAAATCGGCCGGTTGCGGTCTGAGTGCAGGAAGGAGTTTTGGAGAGTAATTCTGAGGTGCAGCCATTAGAAATTATTACTGTAGGTTGTCATTAACTTGCCGGTGTCCTCTTTTCCCTGTTTGCATAAAATTTAGGCCAAGATTTGGTTTTACTAGATAGTGTTCAGGACCTTTTTTGTCTCCGTATGAGAAGTGTGATATTAACTTGAGACCCCTAGGACTCTTGGCTTGGGTCCTTTGTATAATCCAGGAGTTGCAAGGTGCACGATTTTTTCAGTTTCGTATGGCAAAGGGCTCCTTAGCTGGGATGTTCTGAGTGTTAATGATTCTGGCTTGGACCTGCTGTGAAATCTGCATCAGAAATATCTCCCTCACCCATTTAAATATGGCTCAGCCATTTGAATAGAGAGCCACAGAGGAGCCTTCCTTTTTCTTTCCCCAGTGAGCTACTCATGGAGATAATGCTAATGAGGAACCTTGAGGGCGCTTTCCCCACTTCTCTGATTTCATGGTAAAGCCTGTTCTGCAATCCCATTTAATACTAGAATGCGCTGCAGAGTGTTGATAGTAAAAGAAGTTTGGGTAGTGACTAGGATTAAATGCTTTCCTGAATGCACTTCTTGTGATCTCTTTGAATCTGTGATTTTCAAAATTGTGCTTCTAAACATTTTCCTTCACTTCTGAAGTTCCAAAAACTCTAGTGAGCTGCCAGCACCAATTAACATGCTGCTCTGCTTCAAAGCAGCAAGACTGTTTCTAGTGAGCCTTGGCTTGATACCAGGTGTCAAAAATGAATTAAAGTGACTTTGCCTAAGCCAGCACTTTGGTTTTTTTTAATTTTAAAGAGTTTCTTCTGTTCTTCTGTGAAAGATTCACTAAACTGAATGTCATCCGAGGCCATAGTTTGGCTGAACCTAATCTGTAGCAGTAATCGTGACTTGGGGAATTCTCTGACTTGCGGTGTCACTGGCACAATGTCTGGTGATGCCAGGCATGAAGCAGATCAGCAAACTTACCCAGCTGGAAAAAAAGGGTCATGCACAGATGCCCTGATCTGGTTTGCAGTGTGGTCTCACTGGTGTTAGCAGAGCATGTCTGTGGGCAGATGGTGAGCTCTGGGATCACCTCAAACAGCCTGTGAAGATTTGTCCTGCTCAAAGTGTGTTCAGTAAGTGAACTTACACACTCCAGAGGGAGTGCGTTCAGCTGATATCCCTACAGAGGGAGTGTGAGAGAGAGATGAGGAATTCTTCATGAAGCTCTAAAGGGGCTCAGAGGGGAAGTGAAATGGACCTGCTGCAGAAAGGGCTCTTGTGCTGGCATGTGAACTGGCTAGAAGCATGGTGAAACAGAGCAAAGTAAAGACTTGCTTCCCCCCCCGAATTCTAGTAATAAATGCATGGGTTTCTTCTTTTATTTTACAGTAAGCTGAGAAAAACATTGGAGTTCCTTAAAAAAAACAAATCAGCAAACTCTCTCGTGTTGAGTGTGTCTCAGTGTATTACAACACTTGTATATGTATTTCTTTGACAGTGGCAATCAATTTCAGGATGTTTGGCTCTAAAGACATCACCTCTGCTGTCTGGGTTATGGTGATGTTACCTCAAGGGCTGTAAGTTCTTAGTGTGGGCCAGCTATTAGAAATATCTAATTAGTTCACACTACAAAGAAGCATTTTGGTGGAGACTCCAAATGACTTTGCAGCGTGTTCTAAGAGTGTTTCTGCTAGCACCACTGTATCACCTCCACAAACACCACAGGCAAGGCTGTCCAAAATGCTCTGCTTGGTCATGGTGGTTACATTGCTGAAGTGGCTGTGATGCTTAGTGCGTGGCTTTTTTTTTTCTTTACTCTTTTAGTTGATATATGTGTGCTGGCAAAACTTTCCGAGACTGCACTGTGGCAGAAACTGAAACATTATGAAGCATTTAAGAGCCAGCAGCCTCAGAGGCAGCGTGTTTGGTGTTTTGCTCTTTCATTGTATCAACAGTACAGAACTCTTCTAGTGACTCTTAAAAGCTTACGAAAGTTGACTTGGATGGCCTCGGGCTAGGTTCACAGGGACGGATGCCTTTATCACAGAGCTGGCACAGCGCGGATGGGTGTAAGTGTGAGTGGGAGGCTAAAGCTTAAATAGATGAGGCAACATATGCTCTGCTTTCCTTTCAAGGTTCTCTGCTTTGGAGAGGTTTTTTAAGTCTCACAGCTGTATTGCATTGTCAGAATACTGGATGGAAACTTTTTGATGACTTTCTCTTTAATGATTTGTGATGCAGTGGGTTTCTTAAAATTGGGACATTAGAGCTTTATGGTTATATTTCAAATGCTAGTGTGGAAGAAACTTTTAGTCCATTTGTTATCTGTAAGCAAAGTGTCTTTGAAAAACTAGGAGGTAATGAAGCGATGTCAGATCGTGGTCTCTAGAAGAAAAGGCATGCTTTCAGTGGGTATCCAGGGTAGTTGATGAATTTACCTGTTTCATCTCAATTATTTTCATAAAGCTTTGTCTCTAAAGGAAGGGTTTGACGCAGTAGTAAGTGTTTTGGGGTGAAAGCACACCTATGCCATGTAGTGAAGAGAGATCCGACGAGGAAGCTGAACTATAAGTGCTTTGAGATGGAGGCAGAGGGAGGAGCAACGTGTCTGTTGGTACGGGTGATGGGAGTGTTTTGGAAGTGGGTTTCTTGAAGATCTCTTTTGGATTGTAAGGTGGGAAGGACCTGTTAGAACCTAAGAGGAGCTTGCAAACTGGGACAGAGTTTAAGTCTGACTCCTTTTGTTTACCTGTGTTTCTCAGAAGACTAACAATAAGAAAACTCAAAAGATTGACCTGTTCAGTGTCCTGTCATGAATTTGATGTCTTCCATGGTTATTTTGAGAAGTTGTTTTTAAATGAATCGGGTATTCTGATTTTTTGAAGAATGCACCAGCTATTGCTTTGTGTTGTCAACTCGCTGTGGGAGATACGTAATTTTGTTTCCTTTTGTGCAGACAGTGCTTTGTTGTAAATACTAATGACGCTGCTCACATGATTTCTTGGGGCTTTTGTTTTAACTTCTTTGTGATTGATGCAGCTGCTTGATGGCGTGCTCTGTAGTTGTGAAATGTGTGAGGTTTGTTTGGCAAGGCCAACGCTTTGCCTGTTTTTTACAGCTATTCTCCTTGGTTTCTTTAATACAAAATATTTAAATATTCCATATTAAAGAGCATCAATCTTACCAGGTGCCCCATGTCTACTTGAACTGTCTGGTTATGTGTCCTGCTGTTCCTGTCTGAGGGAGAGAGCTGGCGATGGTTTCTTTGTGCACGTATGGATGGGACCAGAAGCAGAATGGGCTGTCAGCAGACAAAGCAGCAGGACTGTTTACCTGTGATGCCAGACATCTGCCTTTGGTACCTTCTGGCACACAAACCTGTTTGTCCTGCCTCTCGGAAGTCTCTTTATTTGCCTGAAGGTGGGAGGTATAAGCTGCTTTAGGACGGAGGTCCTGTCTAAGCTGTTCCACCTTGGTAGAAGAAAAGCAGTTGGTACAAAGCATGCGGGACTGTGTTGCACAGGTGTTATGGTTAAAACCAGGGGTTTTGCGGTTTGAGTGTCTGCCCTGGCTCTGAGGACGTAGCAGTAAGTGTTTTAACATCTATCGCAGTGCTCAGCATCTCAGTGTGTTAGTTCTGTTATGAATGTAAATTTCCATCGTTGCAGGGAAGCGAGGGAGGAACTTTGTTCCTTTATTTTCGCTAAGAAAAACAAACTGAGCGGACCAATTTTATCAGTCTGTGTCATTCAGGAATTGCAGACCAGGATTTAGCAGCAAGACAAATGAGAACTGTGGTGCATTGTAAATGAGCTTGGTTACAGCTCCGTCAAGTGCAAGCTGTTGTTACAAGGAAAGTGAGCTTCCGTGTCATGAAAAAAAATAAAGCAGAATTTTAAAGATTTATGAGTGATAATGATTAAATATTAGAGAGAATCCTATAGGTTGAAGAAAGCCAAGATAAACACATTAATTTCAACCCAGTTCCTTTTCCCCAGTTTGTTTTTGGGGTCTCCATGTGGAGTGGTCTGTTCTAGTTGCAAGTTGAATGTGTTCCACACGCATTTCATTCAGCCTCATGGGAACTTTGACTCCTTTGAATTTTGCTGACCTTATCTGATAATGCTGATGTGAAATATCCAGCAGTATGTGAAGATGGTGATCTGAAATATGCAGTAGGTTTTTACTGGGGACAAAACCCAGCTGTCTAAAGTTGAAGCTCTGTTTCTGTGATACGTTGTTGTAGTGTGTTTTCTATGTATTTAAATAATTCTGTAAGGAATAAATGCAAAACATTTCTTTTAAACTTTAAACTTCCTCATAAACAAGTTATGGATTGAAAATTAACCAAAAGAGTCATACTTGGAAGGCAAAATCTGCTGATTTGGAGGCAGTTTGGTGCTGTTGGTACCTCATCTGAGGCATCTCTTGGGTGCTCCTGCCTTGTACCCCGATCTCCTGCTGCAGCTCCCTTGGCAGAGCTAATGCTTGTGTGGTGGCAGAGTGATTTCTTTCATGCCACTTATCTCATGGGAAACTAACCCACTCAGTAACGTTGTTATCAGTTTGCTAACTCACCCTGTGGCTACACCTCCCTCCTGCTCTCGCAGGTGGAGGCAGCAGTGGTGTGGCTGGGGGTGAGTGGAGGGAGAGCAGGGCTGCCCCTCGCAGCGGCTGCTGGGGATGGAGCATCGAGCTCAGTGCAGCAGGACTGGGGTGGTGTTCCCAATTCAAACTGGTTCTGCTTCCAGATGCCTTTAATGAGATGTTCCTGGGACAGCTGGCCTTCCACCTGGGTAGGAGCTGAATGATCCACAGAAATTAATGCTTTCAGTAAAATCTTTACATGAAAGCATAGATCCTACACTACAGTAAGATAGGGGGAAAGCTTTTGTCTAGGGTCTGGAGGAATCAAAACACTGACCTGCATCCTGCTCACAGATAAGGTCTGGCTCTTGCAGGAAGCTGAGGGAGGAATTGGGTTACTCCTCTCCTTGTCAACTTTTGACTTGTTGGTGCCCGACTCTCAAGTATAAAATGGGAATGGTTCTGGGCGAGTTTATGGCTGCCCACAGATTTTGAATAGAACAGAGGAAGTGAGTAGCACGTCCGTTATTTAAAGAAAGCTGTGAGTGGCACTAGAATCCTACAGACGTTGGCTTGTATTCTGTATATGTGTATGTTTTTAGAAGCTGATTATCCACCACACTTCGAGTTGTAGAAGACTTGTATTAATAGTTTATCCCCACCGCCTCCCCTCCCTGATCGTATTTGTGCTCACTGCTAGTGAGTAACTTTTTAAGTAGTAGCAATGGGAAGTTACAAAATACATATGTGGTTGTCTTGCTGTCATTATTAACAGCAATAATGAGGGATGAGGAAGAGGCTGAGGTACTTAATGCCTTCTTTGCCTCAGCCTTTAGTAGGAAACCCACTAGTACTCTGGGTACGCAGTCCCCTGAATGTGAAGACAAGGATGGGAAGCACTGTGAAGGCCCCATAATCCATGAAGAGGTGGTTAACGACCTGCTAGACCACTCAGACACACACAGGTCTATGGAGCCAGATGGGATCCACCCCAGGGTCCTGAGGGAGCTGGCAGAAGAGCT
>NW_010163465.1:0-10269 GCF_000695765.1 Mesitornis unicolor | reverse complement strand
GGTGCTACAGGAGTGGGGAGGAGTGGCTGGAGCTGCCAGGCAGAAAAGGACCTGGTGGTGCTGGTTGACAGTGACTGAACGTGAGCCAGCAGAGTGCCCAGGTGGCCAAGAAGGCCAACACCATCCTGGCTTGTATCAGAAACAGCGTGACGAGCAGGACCAGGGAAGTGATTGTGTTGCCCTGTACTGGGCACTGGTGAGGCTGCATCTTGGAACACTGTGTTCAGTTTTGGGCCCTTTACTCCAAGAAGGACATTGAGATGCTGGTGTATGAGGGCAACAAAGCCGGGGAGAGGTCTGGAGCACAAGAATTTTGGGGAGTGGCGAGGGAGCTGGGGCTGTTCAGCCTGGAGAAAAGGAGTCTCAGGGCAGACCTTATCGCCCTCTACAACTGCCTGAAAGGAGGTTGTGGAGAGGTGGAGGTCGGTCTCTTCTCCCTTGTAGATAGTGATAGTACAAGGAGTAATGGCCTCAAGTTGCACCAGGGAAGGTTTAGGTTGGATATTAGGAGGAATTTCTTTACTGAAAGGGTTGTCAAGCACTGGTAGGGGCTGCCCAGGGAAGGGGGTGAGTCACCCTCCCCTATATTAGGAATTTCTTTACTGAAAGGTTTGTCAAGCACTGGTAGGGGCTGCCCAGGGAAGTGGTTGAGTCACCATCCCTGGAGGTGTTTAAGACGAGTAGATGTCATGCTTAGGGACATGATCTAGTGGTGGACTTAGGGCTGGTTTGATGGTTGGACTCGATGATCTTGAAGGTCTTTTCCAACCAAAGCTGTTCTTTGATTCTATGAACTGTATTTTATTGCTTGTTTATGTTGGAAGATTTGACAGGAACAGAAGGTAACCAGTTTTGTTCTCTTTAGTGTTGAATTTGTAATTTAGCAGTGATGTTATCTCTATAAATTCAAGCTGGGCTTTTGTCTTTGCTGTTGTATGCTTGTTTTTATACAGTGGAACGTATTTCCATCAGGGTATGTGCTCTATGAGATTACTTCATTTAAACTAAAGACCTTGGAAGCTTACACGTTTAAACTGGAATTACAAGCTGAACACTTGAGCTACAAAAGAATCAAAGGATAAATGTAGATAATTCAGCAGTATTGAATCTGAATTTGCTCGATTGCTCGAGTTGCCTTACGTTGCACCTCGTGGCTATGCAAATCAGCCCAGTCACTTGTGGCTGCTCACATTGTCACAGAGGAGTAAATGGTGAATGTGTGAGCACTCGCTGTCCCTGTCGGTGAGACCTCGCCAATATAATGCACTGACCTTTAATGGTAGAAGGTCTGACGTGGGTAGCTTTGTAATCCAGGTGAGACTTGGTACCATATTTTCCCACTGGGTCTGAAATGTCATCCTTATTGTCCAAATGGAGTTTGGTTGTTTGAAGAGCAGCAAAAATGAGATGATGATGGTGCCAGCTACCTTGAAGTTGGTGGAAGTGCCATTAACTCCAGCAGTTATCAGAGTGATGTTGGTCATACCGCATGCTATGAGAGAGCCTGGCCTTTAACTCCAGCAGTTATCAGAGTGATGTTGGTATTACCGCATGCTATGAGAGAGCTTGGCCTGTGTCTTTGCAAGGAGGCTAAGTTTTTTCAGGAATGGTTTGCATAGCTTAATGTGAGGTTGAATATGTGGAGGGGTTTGCAGTGAGGCTCTAAATGGAACATAATACAACTCGAGCACCTCCTTTTAGCAGGAAGGTAGAGACCCAGAGGTTGTGGGCTTCTTTTCTCTACCACAGTCCCATAATTTAATTTTTTTCCATCATTATTAGAACAGTCTTGCTGTTTGGACTCGGCGTGGATGACAAGATGGTGTGGACTTCTAGGAAGTTTGCTAGTTTTGGTTGATGTTAATTTTTAGGATTTCATACTAAAACTCTTTTTATTTAAAGAAAAATGTATTCACTAATGAGAAACTATACTGTGTAACTTTTAATGAGTACATCTGTCTTACATTAATAGTATCCTATCTAGTCTATTCTCTTAATTTTTTCCCTGTCAGATTGATGGTGCTATTTAAGAGCCACAGTCACGGACCATGACCTTGGTGCGATAGTGCTTCGCACGTGCGGACCAAAGAGGCAGTTTCTGTTCCCAAAACTTGTTGTGCTGCTGTAGCGTTTCTTTCACCTGTTATTTTTGTGGGGTTTGTGGGTGGAGTGAGCACAGCAGAGTAACAAAATGGTTAACATCATAAGCAACACCTTAGTAAGCACGTAGGCTAACCTTAGCCTGTGGTGGGAGCGTTTTTCTCTTTCAAAACTGGAGTCCTAGGGCAGCTTGATGGATGGTACCAGCACCTCCTGCTCTTCTTCAAGGCCGTGTCTTGCATGCCGTGGTACTGTGGGGGCTCGTGTGGCTGTCCCTGCTCATGGAGCTCTGTGAGGTGCGTCTGCTCCAAGAGCTGGGGAAATTACTGCCCTGGAAAGGGCTGAGCAAATGTAAGCAACACCTGCCCACCTCTTAAAATTAATTCCTTGGGCAATGGTGAGCCCCAGTTTCTTTTGCGGTGCCGGCAGGGGTTTCTCGTCTGGTTTTGCCGTTGGCCGTCATTCCTGGTTTGTAGGAGTGAATATTTCAGCAAAGGGGCTGTAAACCTTACCTCTGGCAGCCGAGACAATTATACGAGCTTTTCTGCAGGGTGCCAACCAAAATAAGCTGAGGTGGTTTAAACAGCCTAAATAATCGCTCTTTGTATCGGTTGATCCTGAGTAACTAGGTTAGGCAGTGCTTAGAGCAGCTGAGCTGGGAGCCTGCTGGCAGTGAGCGGTGACAGGCACTGAGCTCTCCCACTGCACAGCTGTAGCTAGGGGAGGAGATCCCAACCAGGGGCCCAATGGGCAGAAATGGGGCTTCCCTCTGCAAATAATGCTGCGATTCTGGGTGAAGCAAGAGAATCCCAGTTCATCATCCTGGTAGAGAACGAGTCTGTTTTCCTTTTAGGCTGTGGTGAGCTGCTGGTGTGGAGTGAAAGAAGTGGTTTGATTTGATGGTGGTTGGTGGGGATGCAGGGGATGGGAGCACTCCTGGACAGTGCTGGCGGGCGCTGTGGGACACAGCGTGGGATTGCCGCGCTGCTGTGTAACAGTGTCCTGTCTTCTGGTGTGCGTGCAGAGAAGTCCGTGCTATGGTTAGAACCAGCTCCCATTACTGGTTCAGATTGTTTATTCATTAGTAAAATTAATCGTAGGAGAGAGTTGGGCCAGAAAATGCAAATGTGCAAGAGAAGGGGGTTGCATGGCAACACTTCACAGTCCTGAACGTGGAGTCAAGAATAAGTAATGGTGGAAAAAGTAGTGGGAGGAGGTTAAAAAAAAAAAAAAGAGTGGGTTGGAGGAAAAAAATGCTTTGTATTGACTTTATTGTTTCAGTGCCATCCCGAATGTGTTGAACAAGTGTGACATTGTTTGAGATTTTCATTACTGAGTCTCGCACAGGGCTCTCCACTGTGCAGCGCTTGTGTGTGTGGCACTGGGGCAGCCTGGCACGGCTCTGCAGAGGCGCAGGTTACACAAAATGCTCTGACGGGGTGGTGGGAAGCCTGGATCTTACACTCAGCTTGAGAGGGCTTCTTGCCTCCAGGAGCTGCTTTCTAACTTCTTGTCTTCCTGGCTTTCGTCACCAAAATGCCCGGTGTCAGAGGCTTCTGTGTGTTATTCCTGACACGTTAATATTTGAATTCTGGAACGTGGGTCTTTCTGATGGCTGCTATGCACAGATGTGCGTGTGTAGAAAGCAAAGCGATTTGATGCATTTTGAGGAGGAGTATCAAAAGGAAGACAGCTTTATGAAGTAAGACTGCAATAGCCTCTGTAGTCTTCAGGTAACTCCTTTGTTTTGGTTGAGAAATCTCAGTGTCCCACAGTGCTTCTCTGTTACTGTTGGTTAACTGAGGTTTTCTGTGTGATTTTGTTGTTAGTATGGTTTTATTGTTTTAACCAGATGAGTAACTTAAGGTTGGCAAGGACTTTGAATTGCAAAAATGTTTCTCATTCATTGAGTTATAGAAGTGACCCTCACTTACTGGTACCAACTGAATGTGACAGTGTGAGTTGTGAAGTGAAATGTTTCTGGTGGTTTTTTTTCTTTTCTGAGAGGAAATGCAGAGGAAGCAAAACCAGCAGAGGTGTTGCCAGTGTTTCCTCACTCTTTACGTTGGAACGGACACAAACTGGAACACAGGAGGTTCCACTTCAATTGGAGAAGAAACTTCTTCTCAGTGAGGGTGACAGAGCCCTGGCCCAGGCTGCCCAGAGAGGTTGTGGAGTCTCCTTCTCTGCAGACATTCAAAACCTGCCTGGACGCCTTCCTGTGTAACCTCATCTGGGTGTTCCTGCTCCGGCAGGGGGATTGGACTGGATGAGCTTTGGAGGTCCCTTCCAATCCCTAACGCTCTGTGGTTCTGTGTTTCTGTGAGTGGATAAAGGTGACTGTCATTGCAATGACAACACTGCTCATCAGTCTTGGTGTTTTGGGGTAACTGGCTGCTTTTTTTTCTTTCTTTCTCAATTGTACACACTGCTTTTTCAGCATTAAAAGAACAGCCAGCGTCTGCTCCCAACTCCTGCTTTCCAGTTGCTCGTTCTGGCCAGTGAACGGCCATGAAGCCTTTTGCTCTCACTTGGTGCTATTTCAGCTCTGCTGCGACCGGTGCTCTCTTTGCAGTCCCAGCCAGAGAGCTTCCTGCTGCAATAGCACCTGTGGGGTGAATTTATGAAGAGCACGCTTGGCTTAGTGTCGTGATGCAAGGTTTTACTTCTGTTAGCACTTCTGTACCTCCTGTGACTTTGTGCATTTAGGGATTTACGTAGAATGGTGGCTCTGCTTCTGAGATATACAGAGAGACCGTGACTGGTTTAAAAGCAAAAATTAGCTTTGGCTTTTTCTTCTTCCGTACTCTTGTTGAAATTGGTTTTTATTTGAAGCTGTGGTCTTGCAGAATTGTGTATTAAATACTTTGTATACATGGAAAAGAGCAGGACACCACGTATTTGTAGTGAGTTATGTGAACTTTCCCTCCAGGCAAGAAGTGGGGCTATCCAATTTTCCACTCGCAGTGGAGACAGAGCTCGAAGAGCTGCAGAAGCCAATAGTTAACTCTGCTGGAGGTGCTGTAGCCTGCAGTTCTTTAAAATAACATCTACAGTGAATAATAGCTTGCAAACGTGTGTGACAATTTTTTTTCTCTTCCTGAACCTTGTTCTAGATGTCAAAATTAACCTGGACTACTTGGGAATGGCGAAACATAGCCCTGGGATCCTGCCATGAACAGTAAGAAAGTTGAGATGCTTTGTGTATGCAAATATTTTATTTTTTTTTTAATGGCTAAACCCCAGTGTTACTCAATTAACATAACTGGGCACACATTGTGTAGTTTAGTATGGATGTGCTCCCGGCTTTTCATGCAGTGGAGAGGCAGCACAGAAGGTCAGAGGGGTGGCTCGGTAGGAGAGCGCTCTTTGGGAGGCAACACTGGGGAGGCCTCTGCAGCCAGAACTGCACTGGAGGTGGGAAGGCTGCTGTGGCTGCTGCATTAGCAAATTATTGAGGTGGTAGCTGGAGGATGCTTTCCTGCAATGTGCAGTTATATTGCGAGACTCCGCTGTTACCTAGTGTATAGTTATATCAGGTCTCCTTTGTCTTGTGGTGTCTCGAACACAAATTAGTTTGAGATGTGATGAGAAAAATTAGAGGAAGAAGGAAGTCAATTGTAAAGACTGCTTTGTGGGAAGGAAGACCCTGAAACACTGGCTGATGGGAGCTGTTGGAGTGCAGCATCATGTTACTGGCATCGCTCCCGAATTGGCTGCTGTTTAATAGGTAGCTTGCCCAAATAGGTCTCCGGTCTGACCTTTCATATCTGGCTTCGATGTGGAGCTTTCCTTATGTGAAACTTGGCATTTTTATAGATATTGAGCAAATGGTTCATGTATCCAAGAGAGCAGCCACTTTTAAAGATACGCTCTCAAAAACATTCAGATAGTTTTGTGTTGTTGGTAGCCTTTAACTTTGTAGTTTGACGGATACATAAATATTTACTTATGTATGTACACATATTTATGTATGTGTGTATACATAAATATTTATGTATGCACATGCTCTGTATTCTTTAGATAGCCTCTTCTAGATGTTGCAGTAGGCATCCTTAAATTGATGCACTGAAAGTTATTCTGACGAATTTTCCCAGTACAAAAGAGATGACTTACGAGAGGCTGTGGGGGTGAGCAGCGTGCTTGTGAAGTGTAAATTTTCAGCAGCCGCTGTTGACGCTGTTTGCCAGCCTTCACTGGGACAGGAATTAGAAGGCTTTTGTACTGCTAAATATCATGACTTGAATATAGTCAACTGGAAATGAACAGCTCTTGGAGGCCTGTGTATATAAACTCTTCGCAGCAGTTTAAATGCTTAACGTGCAAATGTTTAAGTAAAAATACTTCATTTTCTTTTGTAGTGCTCTCTGATCATGTCATATTTAATTCTTCTGTGGGAGCAGTGTGTTACCCAGGGCTTTCAGAAGCTGGTTAATGTACTTGAAATTCAAGGCAGTCTTAAAAATCTCGGAAACCTCCTTTGATGAAAATACTGTAACTGTTAAATTGCTTGTGGATCAAATTATGTAGCCTTAGGTCATTTATCAGAACGGCTGCTAAGGACACAGGAAGCTTTTTAGCTCTTCGGTACAAAATGATGTGTGCAGCACAAGGAGACATTGAAGACTGATTGCTTTCAGCTTTTTGAGAAGTTTCTTCAGCTTAGCTGAAAAAGACAAATGGATGTATTTGTGGATTATTAAGTAGATAGCTTTGAGATCTTACTTGAACGTGGCTAAAGCTTCAGTTGACTTTTTCTGATCATGGATAGACTGGGCAAACAATTTTAAGCTGTGCTGCTCGGAGGATAAAACTGTCCTGTTCAGCAAACGTCACTGTTTGAAAGGTAAGCCAGGCAGCTTTTGCTGTTCACAGATTTGTTCTGACCAAGTGATTTCTTGTGGAACTGAGAACAAGTGTGGAATATCAGACAATAATCCTGCTTGTACAGTGCAGTTAAGAGGAATTTTAAGGTTGGAAATTATTCTCAGTACAGGTTAGGATATCAAGAATGGCCTTGGTTTTGTTTTTTCTGCCCCCTGCCAATTAGTTATCAGAAAAGTGTGTGGTTTCTCTGGCTCTTCTTTTGAGGTGGTTTTTGGGCGCAAAAGAGCTGGACTGTTGTGGTGGTGTTCAAGGTTTGGGAGATTCTTAATGTCCATCTCTAGGACAAGTGGCATTAGGAATCCAAATGTCATCTTTGCTATTTATCCTGTAGTGGTAGCAAATGTCCACATGCTACTGACTAGTAAGCTAAATTACCAACATGTGAAATGCATCTCACTCCACTCTCATGTCATTTGTTTGGCTTATGATAAGCCAGGGAGTGGTGTGTGCTCTGTTGAGCTCCAGATAGCCTTCTGACCTGCTGTTTCCTGAGTTATCAGTTCAATGGTTGTGGCGTTTTAAGGTATGCTCAAAATAGCTGTGAGAAAGCAGCAAAACGAATGCCTTTACGGTGATGTGCAGCCTGGTGTTCTCTTAGCTTCCACCTTCACCTGTTAACAGCACTTCAGGATTAGTGAGCTTGCTGCTGGTGGTTGGTGTTTGAAATCATGCTGACTAATCTGCTCCAGAAACATTTTTCCAGGCCTTTATTTGCATATATAGATATAAATATATTTCTCCAAGGATGTAGTTCAGCTGAAGCCTGCAGGTCAAGGACGTGGCTGATGAGAGTAACAGCAGGTGGGAAGGCTGAGAGTTTTGTGGAAAGTGATTCCAGGCTGGCTTGTTACATGGGGCCTTGAATGGTAGCTTAAGGAAATACCATGGATTTAATTTCTCAGTGAAGCAAATGGCTCTGATAACTCTGGTGTGTGATATAGGAGAGGAGTACTGAAGGGTTATACAGCAGAAAACGGGAAAGTGGGCTTTAATGCTGTGAGTTTTTTTGTGTGTGTTTTTGTCAGCTAATGTATGCTGGCTATTGGAAAGTCAGTTTGGAAGACTGGAAGATTTCAGTCTGTTGAAGTGTGCATTAAAAACTTGTGGAAAACTTGGGCGCTTCACAGGATTTACCCTCCTGTTGTTATCACTTGTCTTCAGTCTGGTGTATAACTGGCCTTTTCATTACCCCTTCCAGACCAGTATTTAGTCGATGCCTCTAAGTCTCTGGCATACACTCCTCAGAATGGAGCTCCTGACAAACTCTGTACATTCAGGGCTCTTGAGAGATGATTTTTAAAAGCTTTCCTTCAGTCATAACCATGGAGGCAGAAGCCCACACTGTCTTTAATAGAGGAGTGGCATGGAAGATGCTTGCTGTATAGTCTGGACACGCACAAGCAGGAGTACGGGCGCTGTCACTGGTAGGGACCTGCTCTGGATCATGGTAGCAGCAGCAGGACGAGAGCATTTGAGGGACCTGCACTGCCTGACCAGCTGGTGCCAAGCGAGGATGATGCCTGGAGCTGCAGCTGTGGATGAAGAGATGGTGCAGATGTTTGGGCCAGTGCTGTCCAAGCAGTAAAGCTGGCGTGAGCCCAGGGCACTTCTGAACCTATCGGATGCCATCTGCAGCCTCCTCCTCGTGCCCCTCTCCTCTGATCGCAGGCTGGGGTTGCTGTGTGCAGAGCTGGTCTCTGAGTTGGGGCTCAGCCGAATTGGAGACAAGCCCATTCCTTGGGGTTGGGTTATTCTGTGCTGTAATAGCTGAAGCTCCTTATTTTGAGAGCATTAATACAGGGACATCCAATATGGCATAGCATTTTCTTGCCATTCGAAACTGCAGGTGTTTTACTTCAATGTGATTTATAAGCTGTGTAGTAATGGTTCGATCTTCTTCAGAGAAATACTACATTGATGAGAAGCTTTTTTTTGTACATAAAATATTAGTGAAGACTTCTAAGCATGTGTGAACAGGCTGAAGCTCGGTTCATTTTGTGTTCCTAAAATAGATTGATTAATTTTTTTATTGGACCTATTTTGAAAGTACATTGACAAAGGACATTGGGTTACTGCAGTTAACAAGCACGGTAGCATTGCTTTTGAAGGGTCAAACTTCACTTAATACCATTACTCAGTTGCCGTTAGGATAAGATCTGTTCTGCTGCCTTGAGTTATCTTTCAGGAGCCTGTTGGCTCCCTTCGTGACATGCAGTTTTTCAAAATGCAGGACCTTGGTTGACTGAAGCAAAACGGTAGCTTCAGTTGTATCTTCTGTAGCCTATGATACAGGGTTTCTTTTGTGCGTGGGCTTCATTTTTATTGACAGTGTTTAAATACTTATGTACTTCTAGTTTGTAGGTGGAAAATAGTAATGGTTCTACTTGTTAATTATTGATTGTCAGGCGATACTTGATATATGTTAATGCTGCTGTCAGGTAATGCAACTCTGATGCCTGTTACAAAAAATGGGAGGCTATGCTAACGTCCAGAAATGTGTACAAAGTCCACACTGAAAAGTCTTATGTCAGACTATTCTGCATCCTGCTTGTAAGAGAAAAATGCCTTTTTAGGCATATACTGCCAAAGTGCCCTCCCACGGCCACTTGCTGCTGTGTTGTGCAGCCGGTTGGGTTCAGCACCAGGTAGGCAAGTGGTAGTCAGGTCAGATGAAGCATAGCTGGAACTGTGCCCCTCATTCACGTTCCCAGGCTACGATTTTGCCTCTTGCTCCCTGGGGATTTGGTCAACAGTCTGTTTCTCAGCGGTTCTGTTTTGTTGTGGTTTTAGTTTTCTTGGCTGCTGCGCTAGGGAAAGGATTGCATTAACGTTGTAGCTCAGGCTAAATCACAGCATCGTTTGAAAACTGCTCCCCTTCTGTAGAAACAAGGTGTTTGCTGCGGTCTGTCCTCTGAGCTGATGAGTGTATTTTTCATGTTCGCTCTATGCTTATACATTTGCCACTAAGGATGTGTCGACTTCTTCATTTAATGGCTTCCTAGACTGTGCCCCGCATGCTTTGGTATGCCCTGTGTCACTGATTTGCTGCTGTTTCTGAAAAGTTCACTCGCTGATGCTGGTAGCCTATGAAAGCCAAGTGCATCATCTGTCCACTCTGCAAAATCTGGAGTGTTCTGATAAAAGATGAAATACAGGCATAAAAATAAAAGTTAGCAGACACCCTGTGAGACTATGTGAGTTGTGTAAACCGGCATATGACAAACACATGTGATGTTTTTATTTCTTTTATGGAGCTAAACTGAGGAAGTGTGGACTGGACGA
>NW_010163464.1:1559-3024 GCF_000695765.1 Mesitornis unicolor | reverse complement strand
CTCTTTTCTGGGCGCTTTCCCGCCTCTTTTTCTGGGCCCGGTGCTTTCCCGCCTCCCTCTTCCTGCCACTTTCCCGCCCTTTTTGCCGCCTTCCCGCCTTTTTGTGCTTTGGGGCCTTTCCCGTGGTTTTTTGCTGCTCTTTAAAGGGTTTTTAAGGGGCTTTTAATGTTTCTGAGGGGCATTTTAGGGGTTTTGAGGAGTTTTAAGGGAGTTTTCGAGGGGCCTTAACGGTTTTTAGAGGCTTTTTAAGTCGTTTTTGGGGTTGTTTTGGGGTTTCAAGGAGGTTTTCAACTTTTTCCCAACATTTTCTTCAACTTTTTGTGACGCTTTTTGATTTCTCGAAGCTTTTCTTTAACAAGTTGCTGTAACTTTTAACTCCTCAGCTTTGTTTTTAAACTTTTTAATGTTTTATAAAGGTCTTTTGAAGCTTTTTAGCCTTTTTTTGATGTTTTGGCCTTTTAAAATAGTCTTGATCTTTACTTTTTTGATCTGCACCTTTAACTTTTTGCCCTTTTTTGCCCCTTTTGCTTTTTAAGATTTTCTCCTTAACTTTTTAAAGCTCCTTTGCCTCTGTTTTACACCTTTTTACGCCCTTTCTTACACCTTTTCTTCTGCTTTTTGTCTCTTTTTCCTCTTTTTTCTCTTTCTTCCTCCTTTTCTCTTTTCTCCTCCCCTTTTCCTCCCCTTTTAAATCTTTCACCTTTTGATCCTTCTGTAGTTTCACTTTTCAATTCTTTATTAATTTTTTCAGCTGTTAGATGTTTTAACTTTCCTGACTTTTCCCCTCTGTTTCTCTGAGGTTTTTTCCCCGTGTTACCGTTCTTTAACCACTTTTATTGGCTCTTTGCTTTGTTTCACTGGTTTCTAATTTATTTTCCAGTGGTTTTGCGATGTTCTTTACTGGTTTTGGTTGCAGAGCTTCAAGGGGGGGTTAAGGGAGGTTGAACTTCTTCAATGGGTTGTACTGGGTTGTACTGGGTTGTACTGGGTTGTACTGGGGTTTCACTGGGTTTCACGAGTGGGTTTATTGGGTTTTTTCCTGGTTTTTTTTTCCGTGGGGTTTTTCTCGTGGGTTTTTTGTTTGTTTTTCTTTGGTTTTTCTCATTTTCTCTGTTTTCTTTTTGTTTTTTTTTCTTTCTTTTCATTTTTTTCCTCTTATTTTTTTTCGGTTGTTTCTTTTGCTGGGTTTTTTTTTTCAGTTTTCCAGTTTCTTTTTTGTTTTTTTCTCTTTTTTGGGTTTTTGTTTTGTTTCTTTTTCCTTCTCTTTTTCAGTTTTTTGGGTTTTTTTTCATTTTGTTTGGGTTTTTCTCTTTTTTTTCTTTTTTTGTCCCACAGTGGGTTTTACTTGGGGAGGTTTTTTTTATTGGGGAGGTTTTTTATCTGGGGAGGTTTTATTTGGGGAGGTTTTTCCTGTGGAGGTTTTTTATCTGGGGAGGTTTTTTATCTGGGGAGGTTTTTTATCTGG
>NW_010163464.1:0-1451 GCF_000695765.1 Mesitornis unicolor | reverse complement strand
GAGGTTTTTTCTGTGGAGGTTTTTTCTGTGGAGGTTTTTGTGAAGGTTTTTTTATCTGGGGAGGTTTTATTTGGGGAGGTTTTTTCTGTGCTTTTCTGTTCCATGGGTTTTTTCCATGAAGTTTTTTTTGTTTGGTTTATTTTTTTTTCCTTTTTTCCTGCATTTTTTGGGGGGATTTTTCACAGAATCCCAGAATCCCAGACCGTTAGGGATTGGAAGGGATCTCCACAGCTCATCCAGTCCAATCCCCCTGCCGCAGCAGGAACACCCAGATGAGGTTGCACAGGAAGGCGTCCAGGCGGGTTTTGAATGTCTGCAGAGAAGGAGACTCCACAACCTCTCTGGGCAGCCTGGGCCAGGGCTCTGTCACCCTCACTGAGAAGAAGTTTCTTCTCCAATTGAAGTGGAACCTCCTGTGTTCCAGTTTGTGTCCGTTACCCCTTGTCCTATCATTGTTTGTCACCGAGAAGAGCCTGGCTCCATCCTCGTGACACTCACCCTTTAAATATTTATAAACATGAATGAGGCCTCCCCTCAGTCTCCTCTTCTGCAAACTAAAGAGCCCCAGCTCCCTCAGCCGCTCCTCAGAAGGGAGATGCTCCACTCCCTTGATCATCTTTGTAGCCCTGTATTTTTGGGTTTTTTTAACTGGATTTTGATGGTTTTCACTGTGGGTTTTACTGGTTTTTCATCAGGTTTTAGTAGGTTTTAATGATGTTTTAGTGGGTTTTTAACTGGGGCTTATACTGGTTTACACTGGGTTTACACTGGTTTAATACTGGGCTTATGCTGGTTTAATACTGGGTTTATGCTGGGTCTGTAGTGGTTCATACTGGTTCATACTGGGTTATACGGGCCCATACTGGTCCATACTGGTTTATGCTGGTTTTATACTGGTTTATACTGGTTCTTAAAGATCCATACTGGGTGTATATTGGTATATATTGGGTTTATACGGGTTCATACTGGGTTTATACTGGTTTATGTTTGGTTCATACTGGTTTATGTTTGGTTCATACTGGTTTATGTTTGGTTCATACTGGTTTATGTTTGGTTCATACTGGTTTATGTTTGGTTCATACTGGTTTATACGGGTTCATACTGGTTTATACGGGTTCATACTGGTTTATACGGGTTCATACTGGTTTATATGGGTTCATACTGGGTTTATACTGGTTCATTCTGGGTTTATACTGGTTTATACTGGTTCATAGGGATCCACACTGGGTTTATACTGGGTTATACTGGTTCGCACTGGGTTTATACTGGGTTATACTGGTTCATAGTGGGTTTATACTGGGTTTATACTGGTTTGCACTGGTTCATAGTGGTTTAATGTGGGTTCATACTGGTTCATACTGGGTTTATACTGGTTTATAGTGGTTCATAGTGGGTTCGTACTGGTTCATACAGGTTCATACTGGGTTTATACTGGTTCGTATAGGTTCATA
>NW_010163463.1:0-423 GCF_000695765.1 Mesitornis unicolor | reverse complement strand
CGCAAGATTACCCAGAAGCAGAAACAGCAGCATGATGGGATCAACTTACGGAGGACTGGGAGGGTGGTGAGGGGTGCTAGGAGCCCTACGGCTGCCTCAAGTGCAGGGGCAATTTTGGGCAGAGCTCCAACCTCTTCCTGCACTGACAGACCCACCCCGGTGACCGACCCTATGCCTGCAGTCAATGTGAGAAGAGGTTCAGACTCAGCTCCAAATTGGTCGAGCACGTCCGGACCCACAGCAAGAAGAAGCCCTACAAGTGCCCTGAGTGCGGCAAGTCCGTCAGGAACAAGGGCAACCTGGTCCAGCACCAGAAGACCCACGGCCGTAAAAAATTCCACCAGTGTAAAGTGTGCGAGAGGATATTTAAGAAGAAGATCTCTCTGATCCAGCACCAGCGCATCCACACCGGTAAACGGCCCT
>NW_010163462.1:0-772 GCF_000695765.1 Mesitornis unicolor | reverse complement strand
TCTCCTCTGTTAATGAACCGACACAATATGGGGAACAGTTCTTGTGTTAATAAACCCACAAAATACAGGTAACGGTCTCCTGTGGTAATAAACCTATTGGATGGCGGGAACATATAGGGAGGATCTGAAAAAGGTGGCAAAGGTATTGGAAACAAGATAAATGGTATCCCCCAATTGAACAGAAATCCCTTTGTCTGTTCTACTAATCCTATCTAGGAATGTCCAGGTATCCCATATTTGTGTAGCCAAAGATGTCTACAGAAATAGTGCTGATAATGCCCAGTTAGAAGAATAAGTGACAAAATACATCTGCTTCTGCGAGAAAGGTGAAAAGTTTACAGTGATAAAGACTATAAGCCTTCCTCCCCACAACCCCCTGAAGACCACCAGAGGGTCATAGGGTGCATGCCCAGATAAGAGGGGTTGTATGCTAATGATTTTTTGAGGAAACCCCGCTATCTTGGAATCACAGTCCCCTGTGTTAATAAACCTACACGATAATGAGAACATTTCCTGGTTTGATAAAAACACAAGATAAGGGGAACAGTTCCCTGTGTTAATAAACCTTTAAGATACAGGGAGCACTCCATCGTGTTAATAAAACTAAAGATATGAGCAACAGTCGCCTGTGTCAGTAAACCTACAAGACAGAGGTAACAGTCCCTAGTTTAATAAACTACACGACACAGGGAACAGTGCCCTGTGTTAATAAGGGAAAGGAAGGGAAGGGAAGGGAAGGGAAGGGAAGGGAAGGGAAGGGAAGGGAAGGGAC
>NW_010163461.1:23381-31643 GCF_000695765.1 Mesitornis unicolor | reverse complement strand
GGTCTTTTCCAACCGAGCGATTCTGTGAAGTAACGTTTGATATCTTGACTGTTTCAGGGGCAGTATTTGTAAATGGCAAGGAGATGACAAACCAGCTCCCTGCTGTTACTTCTGGATCGACGGTGACGTTTGACATGGAAGTGGTGCAGCTGGGTTCTTCCAGCACTGAGGGAGGAAACTTCAAGCTTCGAGTAACCATCAGCTCTAACAACAGAGAAGTGGTCTTTGACTGGGTACTCGATCAATGCTGTGTCTCTCTCTATTTCGGATGTTCATTTTCATACCCAGGCTGGAAAGTTTTGGTGTTTTAGAAGCGAGTGAAAGGCTTTTTGTTCTTGTTATAAAGAGTAATGTTAAAAGCTGAGTTTCCAGTGGTTTGACATCAACAGTCTGTTAACAAAACCCCCATCTTTATACTACTTGAACTCCACTATATTGTACTTCCTACTGGATTCATTTCAAAAAATAATTGTGAAACATCGGATTTGTTACTCTGGAAAAAGTTAGAAACAGGCATTTTCTGTAGGCAAATTAATTTAAGCAGTCCATAAGACCTTTCCTTTTTTTCCTCCAGACTTGATTTTTGTCAGTATTTCATTGTACTCTAGTCTCAGGGTACGGGTGTTGTGTAGAATTAACTTTGCTTAATGCTGCTGTTCTGTGAAATAAGCCTGTAAATGTTTAGGGAAGTAGAGGGGTGGTAATGGACCAAAGTTTTATTTATACCACTCAAAAAGAACAAAGTATTTAGAGCAGCACTGTCCTGCTACGCTTCCTTGTGCACAACGCTGCCTTACTAGTACGAACGGGTAGTGGGTTTTGCACGCAACAGCAGTTTCCTCCATGCACGGTACTGTTCATTCCAGCCAGAGCAAGGATGTCTGAGCCATAATGTCTGTTTAAATGTGTAGCCAGTCTGTTAACATCTCACTTAAGTGCCTTATTTCCAGATATTTCTTGAACTGTTTTTTTGTGTTGTCTCTTGGAATATATTTTCTAGAGTAGTTGCATGGTGATGCTTACATCAACCTAATGTGGATGCTTGCCTCAAACTAGACCAATACCTAGAGTAGGACGGCTGTCTGTAGCTGCTCTGAATGTCTTCCTCAGTTACAATTTACTGCGTAGCCTAGGTCAGAGCAACTCCTAGCGCTGTGGTACTGAGCAGCACTAAGTACACGCAGATGGCAGCTGTGATTCCTCACAAAGCCCGTCTTGGGCTTAGGGACAACCTTCTGTTGTCCAGCAGAGATGAGGGAAGTGCTGTTCAGAAGTGCAGCATTCCTGGAGATCCCAGGTAGCCTCCTGGGAACACCTTGTAGCCACGTGCAGGTTTGTGGTCCGAGTGCTGGGGGCAGACTTGGCCACCTGAGCGAGCTGGGACTGCTGCTGGAGAGCCACCTTTGGAGGTGGTGGAGATGGGCTTGGGGTATGGGCTTAAGGCAGACCCTGCTGGCACAGATTGAACCTGTGGCAGTCAAAATGGAGCAGATGGTGGTAACTTAGCTCTCTTCCATGTAGTAGGATGGGATAAGAAATTATGAATTCATTGACTTTGCATTCAGAAGTTACATAGAGTTATCACTATTTCCCCTAAGGAGCAACTAAGATTTAGAATGTGCTTATCAAAGAGAGCCTAGTCCTGGTCAAGAGATCGCAATACTACTGGATTTAAATAATATTTTAAAGTAGTGCTCACTGAGGGCCTTAAAAGGGACCTTCTTACCTCAAGTTCAATTAAAATTAAATATATTTTAGCATGTTAGAATAGCAGTATTTTTATAAAACCTAGACAATCATTCTGCCATTTTTCCTTTCAGTGTCAACATGGTACATTAGCCCTCTGTGCTAGCATAAAAAGCTTAATTTACATTGGATTAGTATCCCCCTTACATTGTCAGTACAAAAAGAATAGTCACATGCCTGCATTTTTTCCCTAAGCATCTGTAGTAGGGGTACATGAATTTCAGAAGAGGAGAACAGCAGTTGACATTTGTACCATTTACAAGGGGAAAAAAAGCGAGCAGGTTCAAATGGGTGCAAAGAACTTGCACATGGTAGAGTTAGGCTGGGATTTACTTAAGACATGAAGTAAGGAAGACCGGACACCTGCAGGTGAGATAATCCAGTGTTAGCTACAAACAGCCTGCAGGATTCTGGTTTTGAAGCTTAACTGTTTCACTGTTAAGGAGTAAGAATACCTGCTTATCCTGTGCTTTCAGTGTTCGAATTATCCTGTGAAGAGTATTTTCAGTACTTCTTACAGTTCAGTCGATGATCAAACAGTATCGGTTCTGTTTAGAGATGTCAGGCTGGCACTCCGGCTGGCAGCTGACTTAAATCCTGCTCCACTTCGTAGTGCTGGTAATTTCACTTCAACAGTTCACGTGTCAGGTACTAGTTGTAACAGTACTTTTCCTCTATGGAAACTAAAATTGTGAATATCTTGTGCTTCTGAGGTACCGACAGGTCAGGTACCTTTTAATCTGCTTTTGGAGGGGCTAGTCAGATTATTGATCCTGCAGGATATTTACTTGCATATTAGAAAACAATGCTTAAGCCTTGAATTCAGGTACTTCCAGAGGTGGCAGTGCCTTGCCAGGTTGTTCTGTATACACACACAAAGCAGCTTCAGACAACTGTGAAGGGCCACGGGAGGCCCCTGCTGTTTCCCTCGAGAGCTGAGGATGGCAGTGGAACAAATGTTTTTCCAACTTCAGTCTTCAGCTGTAAGTTGAACAAGGGCAGCTTGCCCCTGTTGGGTTGGTTGGGTGCTTGTTTTATTCATTTCTTTAACTTAGCATGAGCCTAACTGTCCAAATTGCAAATTGGGTACTGTTTGCCCGCCAGTTAGAGCTGCACCTTTTACACCTGGGAGGGGTGAAGAGTCTCAGGGCAAGGAACCTGAGTAATGAAGTAACAGAGTATGGAAAGAATCAGAAGAGGCTTGAATTAAAGAAGGTTGAAACTCTGTTCTTCCACACCACAGACAGAAAACTTGACACTTCCTGTACAGTTTTTCACCTCTGGCTGTTGAAGCCTTGCAGGCAGAGTGGCAACTGCTTATGCCATCCAATCCTGAAAGCTGTTTTGTTAAGCTAGAACGTTCACTTACCTCAGCTAGACACACATGTCAAGGGAAAGTTGAATTTTTTGTAATAAAGTTTTATCCCTCAACTGTGTATGGTTTAGTGAATTATTTATTGGGGCGTAAAGCTGAGCGTCACTGCATTCTTCTAACAACATAAAATGTATTCTGTAGCACTGCAGCAATCTTTAATAAGAGGTTTTGGGTTGGTTTTTTAATTATTTTCATCCTCTGCCTCAGAATTCCTAAATAATTTTTTTCTGGTTTCTCACTTGTGCATTTAACTTTCATTTCCAGCTGATGTCCAGATTGTACCTGGCATCTCCTGCAGAAACAGACATTTTCCTTCTTTCTTTAAAAGGTTACAGCATCTGTAAACTACCTTTATCAATACTCCATCACAGTCGAATTTGTCTCTATTTTACTGTTCCCATCTCCTTACAGTTCGTGCAACTCTTGTATGTAATGGGTTTTGTCTACCACCAAATGACAGGACAAGGGGCAGTGGGTGCAAGCTGGACCATAGGAGGTTCAAGCTGAAGATAAGGAAAAATTGTCAGTGTGAGGGTGCCAGAGCATGGCCCAGGCTGCCCAGAGAGGTTGTGGAGTCTCCTTCTCTGGAGACATTCAAAACCTGCCTGGACGTGTTCCTGTGTGACCTGGTCTGGTGATCCTGCTCTGGCAGGGGTTGCACTGGGGGAGCTTTTGAGGTCCCTTCCAACTCCTGATATTCTGTGAGTCCGTGATCACTGAGCAAGAAGCAGCAGTAGTTGACCCTATTTTAAAAAAAGTCCACATTGAACTAAGTTTTACTTTATTCCCCTAGGCTGTAAGTAAAGCAGAACTGTTCTGTTTCTGTGGGTAACTTGTACGTAACTTGTGGAGCCAGTGAACAAGGTTACTGACAGCTTTCTCATAAATCTACCATTCCTGTGAAGAACCACCTTCATGACATTCTGAGTATGTCACCTAAAGAGCACACTCTCAGTCTCAAGCAATTTAAGATGAGCAGGTATCAGTCATGGAGTGAAGACTTACCTACTTCATTCAAGGCTCTTGCTTTCTCAGTTGCAAAACCATGCAAAATCAGATTTATAACCAGGTCACACAGGAGCACCTTCATTCAAGTGCTGCTTGATGATGGCACCAAACTGTTCTGTGAATTAAACACACTTAACTTTGAACAATACTGTCAAAATTGTCCTCACAGGATGGCCCCTGCATTCTCAAAAGTGATGATATTGCTGGCTTGGGGTGGGTGTATGATTTAGGGGCTTTGTTTTGGTGATTTGTGGAGTTATCGGAACAGTTCAGATGATTTGCAACTGCTTCATTCCAGGCAATCTCCACCCCCACCCCACAAAAAATGCAAGGACTACATTCAGGCAAGGTACACTTAAGGTTAAAATTCATCTAGCCATTTTGAATATAGCATTTAATGCACTGAATTAAATATTCAAGTCATAGGTTCCAACGTGGGGTTCATAGACTGTTGTGTTACAATCACCCAATATAAAACAGCATAAAAATCTGCCATGAACATATCAAAGGCTGCATTAGAAGAACCTTGACAATTTTGGAGACAAAAGCATGCCAGACAACCAGTCTGAACTTTACAGCTCCTCGCTGTCATATCCTGTATTTAAATAGCTATTTCTAAGATGGAAAAAGGTTTTTGGTGTCCGTTATTCATCAGCCACAATTTGGCCAAACAGGGCAATTCCTTACTCGTTTCATGCTGCAGTGCCCTGAGTCTCCATCCACTGCAGTCCCAGAGAAGCACCACTTTAAACTTCGCTCCAAATAGAGCATCTTGTAAAATCTGCTTGAAACATTAACCACTTGCATGTAAAAAAACCACACAAGTCTTATTTTTATAACCGACACATCAAGAGTGATATGCTTCATTTGCAGTTATATGAATTACAGTTCTAAACAGTAACACACAGCTTACAGATGTCTCAGGTATTCTGTTCTACCCCCAAAAAAGGAGAATTAAAAGTTTCTATAATCTCCCTGAAAATCCTGGTAATTCATGGAGACACCTTAAGTATAACAGAAAGACTGGACAGAAACGCAGCTGCCTTTGTGACAACCCAGCAAAGGAAGAGGATGTTTCCAAATGTTAAAGACAGGCAGAAGAGCAGGTTTATACGAGGGTGCTGCTTGTGGCCTTCCTGCATGCACACAAAATGACTGGACAACCATCATGGCAGATTTTATATTACTGAACTTTATGTACAAAAGCCGCTTTCAAATAAAACATTTAATGTAAAAACAACGGTCCATTTAAATAACTCCGCTTTGGGGATTTTTTTGTTTTTGCTCGATGTTTTCTTTTGTTTTTACATCTACTGTACCATTCAAATTCTTTTTAACCAGCTTACAAGAGATCTTCAAAATCTATCAAAGGTACATATAGAAAAGGCATCTTTATAAATAGAAAACAAAGGGATTTTTTCAGCTTTTATTATAAATTGACATGACATACAAAGTTTACTGGACAGAAGTAATTTCATTACTATTTTTGGGGGATCACCAACTTTTTGTGCAAACAATGCTAGCCTTCTTTTAAGCATTAAGAGCATAACTGCTTAAGAAATGACATAAGCAATAATTCTAGAACTACATCTCCCCTAAAATAATCTATTTTTTTTACATATGTGCACAGCTTTAGCAAATTAAAGCCAGAGAGAAATGCTTGATGTACTATCCAGAGGCATAATTAAGAGTTTGCTAAAACTTGGAGAGCTGGTAAATTCAGGAAGTTTGTAATGAAAGCTGCAGTTTCCCTCTTTCCTATTTTGTACACAAAATCAGTGACTAAGAACTTAATACTGGATGACAAATCACATCCACACCATTAGTTAAATATTCTCACAGTTAAACACATCTTAAGGACCATCAAAATCAGTATTTACATTTTATAAATTTCTGAAGACACCATTAGAAAGCTTATATACCCCTTAAACAAACAGGGAACTGCATCTCATGGTGATGGAATGAAATAAAAAATTAAAAATACCTGTATTTACAGCAGCATTGTTCCTTTATAAATAAAGAATATGAAAAATGCAATATTTTAAGGATAATAAAAAATTGAGGTGATGTCACTCAACCACAGTGCTTGCTGGAATAAACCCTTCGGTGCTGATACTGTACCAGTAGTGAAACCACTTTCCATTGGAAAAAATCTGTAAACGTATGCATAAAATGTGTTAACAGCAGTGCAAAACTGCTCAAATATAGTTTAGTCAGCATCTTAGTATCTGTATTGAATACAATACATCACAGAATACTTGCATAAGAAGTGCAACACATTTTCTGGTCCAATTTTACAGTGCATTTTTCCCTCAAGAGTGGCATCTCGAAAGCCAAAGCTAAACCTATGGCCTGGACTTGCAGTCTGTGCTCAGGCAAACAGCAGGCAGCAACTTCCGAAGAAGTTCCTCGACGTCGTGCCCACAAACTGACTGGAGACTCTCGGCTTTAGCATGGCACACTACGATGCGCAACCCCCTGAAGAGGGTTTGCATCAGATCGTTTGTGTAGCTGTGTAAATGTGTAATAAAAATATAAAGGAGCTAAATGTTCAAGTTTAAAATGGTACACTGGGTGATCAATACATCAGAATTATCCACGAAAAACCAAACTGCTGGTATCCTCAAAAAGCCAAGGTGGTACTTCACTGTGTCTGGAACACGAAAAGCCAAGATCTTTCCAAACAGGCACGAGACAAAGGAAACGCTAAAAGTCTGCCAACTTTGATGATTTTAGTGTAACAACAATCGATTTGTAATTGATGATCAATTGATAAATGATTTCAAAGACAAGGATCGAGGTTAAACTTTAAATAGTGAGATGTTCTTTTCACAAAAAGCTAACTGGAGAATTTCTAAAGAAGAAAAGCAGAAACTGTATCCCAATGCCCTTTTCCCGAATGTTTCGCAACTTCATGGTAGGAAACACAGCCAGATACAGATGCAAAAATCTCAATATAAAAACGGCTTTACATAGACTTAAATTATGTAAATTCCATAAAGTTCTTAAGACACTAATTACTAAAATTACAAAAAGTTTTTCATATTGCTCTTCATGCTCAAACTCTTAGAATATTTTAATTACATCACCAAAACCGATATACATGTAGGACTTGCATAATTAACCGAATAGAACCCTGTTAAAACAATATCCTTGTTGAAATCATTTATTTCCATCCGGCAGTGCCTGTTTGGAACCTCTGTATTTTTGTGTGTAATTCTTTATAGAGCTCATGCACCCTAGAATGTCACTTCAATGCTTGTCCGTTGAATGGCGTTTGACTTTTGACTTCAGAGCTTTTGTTTCTTGCTCTGTTTTGTGACTCCTGAGATGCTATCCACTTCCGAAATTCTCTCTCTCATATTATTTTCACTGTATCCATTTGTCGTCCCACTTTGTTCCTCAGAAGATTCCTCATCCGCTGGGGAGGCCGATTCTCCTTTCTCTAACTTTTGCTGCATCTCTCGGAGCCTGGCAACAGCTTTGTCTATTGACATTATGCTGATGAGGTTAAAGTCATGCATGCTGACCAGATGTAGCATAAAGTTTCGACACAAGTTCTTCTTAATTATTTTTTGTCCGTAATTTTCAACAAACAGCATACAGGCATGATTCATTTGATTGTCAGCAATAAACCTGCCAAATTAGAAAGCCATCATTACGCAAGTAGAACATTTTCAAGAACAAAAAGATACCCTACAACCTGGTTTATCCATGTCACTGCACAGACCATCTATCACATGGTCTCAACACTTGCATTGCTTTATCTTTTCAAAGCCATAAAGCTACCAGGTGCAAGAACATTTTTTAAAAACTTAAAGTCGAAGGCTTGTTAACAAATTATCCTTTAATAATCCTTTCCTAAACAACTGAGCTAATTGAATTTTAAATGCTTAGTGAATTGCAGTGCAAAATGGTCAACAAAATCTATACCATAGTTTAATTCTATCAAAACCAAGATTATAGTAACATACCCGTGCTTCATAACATGAAGATTCCATAATTTCATCACTTCTTTCTCTCCTTCGTTAACATCAGAAAATTCTTCAATTTGCTAAGAGGCAAAGGGTTGGGGAAAAGGACAGGAGAAGAAACACACACGTCAGAACTGCATGTCTGCTGACAGGTAGGGA
>NW_010163461.1:0-23350 GCF_000695765.1 Mesitornis unicolor | reverse complement strand
CTACAAATTCAACTTATGCCACCTAACGTCACAGAAATAACTCCTGCTGGAAATTCTGGCACTGCAGTCAAAAGAGGTCAGAACAAAGTCCTATCATGTATAGACCTGTGATGATAAACTACTTCCACACTGTACACACACCACTGTGCACTCCTGTGATGCCTGCATCTCCTCTCTGAATGGGAAAGCCAGCCACAAACAATGAAAACTCGCTAGGACCCGTGTGGACTGATCTTGCTTTGCAACTGAAGGCATACTTGACAAACTTTGATTCTATGAATTTCTATTATTAGTGTCTCAGGATCACACAATTTTCTTCTGGCTCTTAGAGTAAATGCACCACTTTCATAATATAAGCCCTGTCTGTTCCCTAGAACAACTGCAGACTATCTTTTAAAAACCACAATCCATCATCAATAATTTTGTATAAATGGAATAATTACAGTAATGGTTTTCTCCCGTAGCCATTCAGGGTCCTTTTCATCCTCACTGTCTACTTCCATTTCTTGTGGACGAAGAGGTAAACACGTGTCACTGTGGAAATATAGCCGATTGTGCCCGCTGCTGTACGTCCGCTGCTGTTCTACTTCTCCATCTTCAGATTCAAGAAATTCTGACATACTTGCTTTCGTACGCTTTGGCCTAGCAGAACAAGAAAAAAGTAACTGCTTTCAGCCATCAGATCAAATACAAATTACTCCTTTAAGCTCTAGCTTGCAAAAATGTTGAGGGTGAGTGGGAAGAATCACCAGCAGTGAAATAAAACCCATTAAAAACTTAACAACCCATTCCAACCCATACTCGACATTTTGGGGAAAAAACATTTTAGGATGAAGCAGTTAAAAACCAAATGTACATTGTTATGAATAGATACCTCAACGGAAAAGATGTAGAAAAATTAAAGGTGATGTTAATTATCCTTCTGTAAAATGTAATTTAGTCAAACTGCTGTACTTTAATGACAGTGAAATTTAACACTGTTAACGTGCACCTACAGATGCACAAATCCCTAGGTTTCCCAAATGTGGTCCATATGCTGTATGACACAATTCCAGACAGACCTTGTTTTCCATCTCCCTACCTGCAAACAAGTATGTGTGTGATAGGTGTTCTTTTGACCGGCCCATTGCGACTGAAGGCAAAGCCGGGTTGGCGATGGATATCCTGGGGATTTCCTGCATAGGAGCCATCGTAGCACTCATTGATAGATACGTCTATCCTAGCACCTTTTGGATGATACTGAAACAGGTAATAGCAAATATACTTAGCAAACAGTAATGACAATACATCAGGTTTAAACATACCTGAATACCTTAAGCATCACCCTATCAATAACCTGATGTAGCTCTAGTTTTCTTTTACAACACTCAAATATTTTTTAACCTCTAGAAAGAAGTTATTCTAAAGCATCCTTGCTCTCTACCTTTTTACTGTTTTATATACAACCACTCAAAATAGAACTAATTATAAAATCAAGGAAAGTATCAGCGAACGATTGCTAACAAGAACCCTAGAAATCAGAACAATTCTAACCAGCTAAGGAGTGAAGTTTCAGACAAATAATCCAAGCAGGGTAGCAGGTAAACTAAATTATCTTCAAATAAATAGGACAGAACTTCCCTTTAAGGTCAGATTGGTAGGAACAGGTACCTATCAGCATAAGTAAACACAATACTGTCTTTAAGTGTTTACTACCTTCGTAAAGCTTCAAAGGACTTCCAATCAAATGTAGATTGCGTTGCTTTCTACATCACATAAAAATAAAACTTTCATGCAAAACCAGCAGCTTAAAAAAAGTCCAATCCATTTTTTTTTCCCCAAGTAACATGCAAGCATTCATGTAACGTTCAAAGGAAGCTGCATTTAACCTGAAGATACAGTCCTACAACTTAACAGGCTAGCAACAGCATCACTGCATATGTAATATCTGTGACAGACTGTACGGTGTTTCATAGTGCTAAACTACAAGAAGACTACTTACAACATAATTAAAGATAAATCTGCTGTGGCAAAGTTTAAGATGTTTGAGTAAACTATACAGTTTCCGACAGTTCAGCGTGCACCATGGGCAATGCAAGTCATCGCGGGCTTCAGTCTGCTGCCTCGTGTTGTTGTTATAAAGGAACTGATGCAAAGAAAGGAACAGGTAGCATTAGCACCACATGCGTTTGTTTATTACCCTCCCAACCCCCAGAAAGTTGGACATTATTGTAAGACATCTCCACAGTCAGTTTTTAGGAACACTACATCAGCTCAGTGTACTGAAACACCGGTATTTCAAGAATTTTCCCCCCACAGGGAGACCACCTGTCCCCCTCCAGATGTCTACCAAGAGATGTCTTTTGTATCATCGGACATGCCTGCAGGAAGATCAGTTTTCTAGAATACTTCCTGTAAGAAGAAACGTGTGGAGTGGATCTGAGAACCCTTAGGGCATCCACTACAAAGGCAAATGGAAACTTCCACCCAACTCAGAAAAGAAGTGAACATTTTCATTCCATGCAACATTTGTAATCTAATTTTTTCCCCTAATGTTTATTTTCAATACCTGGTAAAATATTCGTAATTTTTGTCGAGGTTCATTTAAAACATCTCTCTCTTTTCTTGTTTGAAGGTCTGTCGGTAAAGATTCTTTCACAGCTGAAAAAAACCACATACAGACATATATTTCTTTTGTGAAGAAGAAAAAAAAGGCATTGTGTCTTATCCAAGCATGGAAGTTCTGAGCAGGGCACACTGCTGAAATGTACTTTGATATAAGTAGCTCACATCAACAACAAAGAAGTCAACGCTCAGCTTCCTCCACAAATCTACAGGCAAACCCACCACTTTTAAACACCACATCTATCTCCAGTTTTGGAGAACCCTTCACAGAACTTAACAACCGTAAGGTAAAAAGCAGCATTTTTCTTAGTCTCTTTAAGCAAACAGAATTCTTTAGGCATAGCTGAAAGCAGGTGTAACTGGGAAATAAAGAAACACTGCTCTCAGATGGCTGCATTGGAGAGACATTATTTAAAGGCAATTTCAGAAGCTGCCCAAGTCACACTACAAACAAAACAGTAGGAAATGCAAGTGACAAAATACTTAACTGAAAATTTAACCCTTTCACTCTTACCCTCAAACACTTACTGTTTGTGTTTGTAGTTGCCTGAGTCTCTTCCATACACTTTAATCTCAGACTATTTGATTCCATACAATTAACAACAAACACTACATACCTAAGCATGTTTATAAATCCACCCTCAGGTGAAACCAAATGAACACCTCCTTGCTTCTGAATGGTGAAAGAGAAGGTAAAACAAATCCCAGCTCTACTGACATAAGGAGATGCACTTACTTCATATTTAATATTTTGGAGAACAAGGGAAATTTCATCCTCTTTTGCTATGAAAAAGGGGAGGCCTGACACCTCAGCCTGCACATCAGTGAAATTAGAACTCCATGGCTCAGTTATTTTAAGCACTTTGTAATTACAGCAAAGCTTAAACCACCACGTTTAAAAAGCCTCTGATGTCTTTACTCCACTGGTCTGCCTTGGGAAACATGCCAAAGTAAAATGACAACACCAAACTCATACAACCCTTGGGAAAGACGCACAGGTTCTTTTGCTTTCACTACCAGAACCTCTAACTGATACAAGTTTCCTACTATTTTCACTCTCCTCCTTTCTTGGTATTCAGAGACTGAAAACAGCACAACCATCATAAACACACTCCAATGCTGTGCATTGCACTATGATATATTCCTGTACTAAGAGGCTGCTGTACCATTTTGGACGGTGGCTCTTTACCAATTTACTGGAGAGCTTTGATTCTCTGATACAAGAACAAGTGGGTCCTATGAGTACGTTAGCAATGCAGCCTTGCCATGTCCCTATTGCCTCTACTTTATGCAGTAAAGCAGTACACACCTTCCAGAGTTAGTCAACATACCATCATTTCTTTTTGCAAGTCTGAGCATACAACCTGCCTAACAAATTACAATATAGGTCTCCAAGAAACTCTAAAATACAAGGAGGCCTGGTATGAGGAAGTGAAGAGAAAGGAGAACAATTTTACAGTGGAAGTTCAAGTACTTCCCTTCTCTTGCCTTTCTTCTATTGGAAATTATTCCTCATTTGTGCGTGTTAAGCATCAGCCCTTCATCCCAATTTAAGAAACGTGTCTGCCATCCCTAGCTTAGGTAAAATATGTAACTTGGAAGACAGGAATCAGTCTTAAATATTCTTGTACTCTTTCCAAAGACAAAGCTGTCTGTAGGCTGGCTGAGGACATTAGGGATCATTCTAGATAGTGGCTTCTGCACAGGCAGGGGTGAAATTATCCTCGCTTTAACTTTTGTATTACTACAAACTAAAGCTCTAAAAGCAGTGAAAAAAAACTGCTACTCTTAGAAAGTCTCACCAGAGATGAGCTATCACTGACCCATCAAGTTTCCCAATGTGCACTGCAATACAGCTACACTAAAAGCACCTTTGGAAAATCAGTATTTTTTTCCATAACAATCATTCCCTTGCTATCACTACTGCAGCTCCAAACCCTCAGTTATACAACCAACACAAACCCAAACTGAAATACCATTTAGCATAAATTCTCTGATGCGCTACCATAGACAAACCCCAAAACTCCAAGCAAGCCAACTCCTCACAATCATTGCCTGGCTACGTACCCCAGAGATGGAGCCTGGAGACAGAACCACTGCACTCCAGATAATTGTTTCTCTAATAAGGGACCTAGAACTTTCCTTAATCGCACAGACCCAATCCAGTTACAAGCATGGAAATACTCATCACCCTGAAGTGAATCAGGCGCCAGCCAAGATGTCTGTAGGTGTTTAAACACCAGGAGCGGCCTGATGCCTTCTGTACAATTTAAATTTTCCAGCTGTCCTTGGCCTTACCTGCCAATACAATACTTCCAGCCAAAGTTACCAACAACTGGGAGCAAGAGAAAAGACAGGGAGTGTCTAGGCCAGCCCACACTGCCACTTAGGAATCAAAGCGGAGTTTCAGATTAAATATGACCCTGGAAACTGCTATTAAAAATAATTTCAAAAAGGACACAGTGGTCATTCAAAGGTGACTTTTTTGAGGTGTCACATTGCAGCAATAGTTTGCAGACTTGCTGTGTTTTTCTCTTACCTACACAGAATTTAGACAGCACTAACTGTAATCCTGCATTCTGTCCAGACAACCTCAGACCGCACAAAATTAGTAAAAGCAGAAAAACCCCCAAAGTTTAGGCCCAAACAGAAGTCTTTGTTAACTTGTGTGGACATGCTAACAACGCAGCTAATGAATAATTTAAAAAAAACCCACTGTGCTTCCATCATGGGACCAGGCCTAGACATCAAACTATGTATGAAGGACATTAGTGCCAGTTCCTACACACCCTGAAAGAACCCAAGTTACCTTTACACCACAAATGTGCAACGTAATGTACAATATTACAGAGTCTGTCACATTTCAGAGTAGCTGCTACATTTTCCAAGAGCTACACGTATCATCTGATAGACAAATTTTAAAACTATTTTCAGTACAAAGCATACAAGGGAACTTATTAATAGCATAAATCCAAATATGTACAGAACAGTAATTACAATGAGTACAGCAAAATAGACAATCCTAGAAGTCCTATTCACAGGTTTTCCTTTATTTCACATCAGGATTTAAGCATTGCATATAATCACTTCAATATCGTCATGACTTCAAAGGCCCCACTATTTTTAGCTTTTAAACTTACCATTAAAACCGTATGAAATATGGGAGACAACAAAGCCCAAGCATTTTTGCTTTTTCATGTTTATGATTACCTGAAGCAGGAACTCTGTATCACAAAAGTGCTAAGCAGATCATTATTCAACAGCAAAACCAAAGTTTGCCTACCTATAGTCTGAGTAGGTTTAACAGAATTGGGCTTGTTTTCTTGAGGGAGGCTTTCAGAATTTCGTGTTGCAAGAGGCTTAGCTATAGGAGCTGTAGACTTATCATTTGTGTCTCCTGTCCAGCGAAGAGTAAACTGAAGTGTGGGTCCCTGAGAAAATGTTTCAAACGGAGGCAATCTCTGTGGGGGAGAGGAAAAAAAAAAAAAAGCAGAATTAGTGTCTTCCCATGTACAAAAACAATCATGAGAAAATATTCACAGAATGGAGACAGATGTAATTTTTTATTCACCTGAAATCCTTGTGTTTTCGACTTATCCATACACATTTAGATACACTAAAAGAAAAAGCTGAAAAAGGTGACTACGCAGTTTCCTGCGCGTTACTGAGTAACCACGTCATGCGCATACTGTGGCACACGTATTGATCTTTGTGAAACCATGAACAGCATGGGTCCTGACTAGAAAGAGAGCAGCACTTACCCACCAGCCTGCTGCCAGTGTACTTCTCTTTCTGCTCACACCTACTCCTAATTCTGCCATCCAGTGTTCTATATTAATACACAAGTCTTAAAAACAGCACCACTGTTTGCTGTAATCATGCTACTTTAATAATCTCCTGTGGATATGCTCCTATATTCCACTCGCTTATCAAGATAACAGTAATGAAAAAAAAGATGAGACCTCAGTCAAGTCCAAACCCTTATTATCAAGTATCATACCCTAAATTTATCAGTAAGATTACAAAATTCTACCTTAAAAGCTCTTTATTATACGCAGGCCA
Organism: Mesitornis unicolor; assembly: GCF_000695765.1. NCBI lineage: Eukaryota > Metazoa > Chordata > Aves > Mesitornithiformes > Mesitornithidae > Mesitornis > Mesitornis unicolor. Next base: position 16,684 of record NW_010163461.1, on the reverse strand, counting down.
CATTAGTTTATGGAAATGTTATTGCAAAAAACAGGTGTTCCACCTTAATCCAGCTCATGTTAAGTGAAGACAGTTCTTGCAGCCACTAAAACAATCCATACCTTCCCATCAAGAATTGTTTCCCATGTTGCTCTTTTCTTGCTAATGGGACACTCTTCCATTTCCTGCATGGCCACTTCATATTCCCCATCGAGAAGCTGCAACCGCCTGTCAAGACAAAGTACGTGAGTAAAGCAGCTCATTTTTAATGTTTGCCTATCAAACTGTAGAATGTATTTCACAGTAACTGAGTTTCCATAAAACTAAAGGCAAATTTTCAGGTAAATTTATTTGGCAACTAAGTGTGAATCTTAGGTAAACACCATCCATAAAGAAAAAGATGCCTAATGCCAAATATCAATGCAAAAGCCTCAAACCAAGTGATTTCAAGAGGTATAGGAAAACTATTGTTAATACGGCATGAGTACTATGATGAGAATCTTCCTGTGAAGAAACAAAAAACAAACTGAATGACACTCCTTCCAAATCATCTCTTATTTATTCCTGCTTTATTAATAACTACTCTCTTCTAACAAACCAATACGATCAGGCCTCCAAAACTAAGGAATGTTATTTTCATATCAGAACCATGTCAGATGTAATCTTTACAGGACTTCAAAATAGTGAATTTAAAGTATAACTTTTTTAAAAAATACCTATTTCTATGCATGATGCAGTGTCATTTACACAGCAGAATGGCTGAAAATGTCCTAGCTTGTGTCATCACTGCAAACCCACATAACAGTTCACATCATGGTTAGCATACTAAAGTTCTCCAGAGGCATTAAGCAACAGAAATGAACAAAATACTGTCAAAACTTCTAATAAAATACAGATTAGAGAGAGAAATTTCTTAAAATTTTAAAATCCTTAAAATTTCTTAAGATTTTAATATTAAACAAATTCCTAATGATTAACAGAAGCAGTATTTATTTTGGATACTATCACCTGTTTTTATCAAATACAGTCATTTGTGCTACAAACGTCTTTTCCCCATCTTCACGATTTGAAGAGTTTCTTTTTCTTCTAGCTGGAAGCTCCTCATTGACATCTGCACATAAGAAATACGGTATTGTTATTATATAGGCACAAATTCAGAAGATCACACAGCTTCTATGCAACTGTAAAATATAACTGGCTGTTCATTATGTCAGATGCGTCATACAATAGAAAAGGACACAGTATTTCGTGAACAGTTCAATGGCAAAGGAAAGAGCACTTAGCTTAACAGTATTCATATTTTAGATACGTTCATATGTATTTATACTTCTGTCAGCATTAAGTATTTGGGATTTGATCTTTCCCCTCTTGTAGCTATAAAATAGTGAGAAAGTTTTTCATTCCACTTGCACTTTCCAAGGCTGTAACATTTGTTATGTAGCACGTCTTGATAAGATTAAGAGAAGCACTTTAAAAAATTTGTTATGGTATTTTCTTTATTGGCCTTGACTCTGTGCTAGCACTGCTCATCGATAACTGAAACGCCGCTGTATTATCTACTGTTTTCAGCACAAATCCAAAACACAGCCTCACACTAGCTACTATGATGAAAATGAACTCTATTCCAGCCAAAACCAGCACAGAAAGTCATTTAGTTTTGACGAGAGACCACAATGGCATCTACAGCTGAGTCAGTAGTGATCAGTGTTGCTGGAGGTTTAATGACAGTCACAGCGACCACAGGGCTCTCTTACATTATCCACCCTCCAACAGTGTTGCTTTACACCGTCACCATCACCACACATTAGTAAAAATTGGTGTTAAATTTACAGAAAAGTAGAAGCCCAATTTCTAGCTACCAACTGCATTTTAGCCCAATCTTGAAAAAGACTGAAAGAAATGACAGCCAGTTCAGTCACTCATCTATCACTGGCCCTTCTCAGAGTATGACCTATGCCGCAGATCAAGACAACTGCATACGCCCCTACAAGATAAACCTGGTGAAAGCATATTTAAAGACTAAAGTTACCAATGTTTTCATTAGTTTCCCCATTGATCAGTCCATTAAACTCTCTTCTTCCTGGGCGAGTTACTCTGAATAACAACGAGTAAGACTTCACCATATGGCTGTTGCTTGGTTCAAACTCGTTGCTGGAAACTGCGAGCGAGGGGAAGTTGCCTGGTTTTATTTGGCTGAGGTCTGGGTTTAAAGGCACCTGCTTTTTACCTGTAGGAACCTGTCTTATCGGACAACTGACATCCTGTAGGAAAACAAGAAAACTGAGGTTTAGGTTTTTAGAGTACCAAGTAAAGACATTAACTGTTAAAATCTGTATAATTTATTAATTGTACTTGTACTACCATCTTTTTGAAAATAAGCCTTCTGACAAATGTAAATTAAAAAAATCTGGAATGACAATTCCAGGTTTTAAATGTAAAAATGGATATTTGAATGTGTAAATAAAGCTGGCATTTTAGAACCATTTCTGGCAGCAGCCATCTTTCTCTAAGTGATTAAATTTACACTAATATGAGGCATTCAGAAAGATTGTAGAACAGTCATTAATACTAATTTAATTCTGTTTACCTAAAGAAATTAAATGTTTTGGTTATATATATATTTCAGGGGCTTCCTATCTTCTCCTTCCAATATTACAAAGTGCACTTTGTGCTACTGGGAGATAAAGAACCACTTACCTAGGATTTATTATATTCATTATCTCTCAAATAGATCATTGAATACTGTGTAGTATTGGAAAAACAAGGCAAGATGGACCAAGTATGAAACTTGCAGCAAAACACTTCAAATAACCCTCAGCACCTCCTGTTTTTACCATATTTATTCATACTATAGCAAGTAACCAAACTGGTTAGAAACAGTATTAGCTTTTAAAAACATGTCAAAGCAGCTTAACATTCTTAGGGAAAAATACACAAAGTTCTCACTGCAAATCTTCTCCTTTTTGGTTGAAAATAACAAGCATTACTGAGTCTCCCATATTCCCATGACTGTGAAGATAATTTGCCAACAATTTGGTGTGAAACAAACATAGGTAAACCAGCAAGCAAATTCAAAGATACTTTAAAAAAAAGGGGAGATGAAAATTGTTTATGATTCATAGTAGCTCAGATCTGCCGTAATTGAGATGATCAATGTAAGAAACACAGCTACAGAAAAAGTCAGGAACGACAAGACTTGGCAGATGACTGGGGAATTCAAAACAATTACAATTTGTTCCTTTGTATTTCTAAACTTTAAGTCATAGCCTAATTTATGATTTCGTGATTGCCTGCTTTACTTAAGCCTCTCGACATTACAACAGAATTTATAGTTTAACAATGTGATATAAAAAAGAATCAAGTAAAAATAGAGGTGGCTGACATCCACGAGCGAATCTGACTTACAAGCAAACCAAATTCAATAAACAAAGTTGAATGTTTTTTAAAACTTCCAGTTATTTCTCACAAAGCAGAGCAAAATCCATATAGATATGGATTTTATATAATTCATATATATATGTGTGTGTGTGTGTTTGCTTCTGAAAAATGCCGTAGCCAGTTGACAGAAAACAATTTGAATAGGTTAATTTTTAAATTTAAGACTAAATCTCAACAGAAGCATCATTTCATCTTTATCTTCTTGCATGGCAATGTTATATATGTATTTTCCAGAATCAAGTAAACATTTTGCTTTAATATATACTAATAGTTTGTCAAATTGTTTTTACCTTTCGTTTCTTGTGGCAAACTTTCACAAGCAGTACTTCCAGGGTTACAGAATTTTGTTCATTCTCTGAGTTTTGTGATGGCTTATCTAAACAGAAAAACATTTTAAGTTCTGAAAAAGTGAAGATCTATTCAATGGTGCAAATCCACCTGTAACTACTTTGTAACCATAGGTACCTCTGGGCACAAAGACCTTTAGTCAAATTTTAAGTTTCAATTTTCCTAAGCTCACTGCAAATTCCCACTTGAGAACACCTAATTATTGTAATAGTAGCAGATTAAAAACACAGTCGATATCTAATTTTTAGAAGAGTAAGCTTGCTACCTTTGGCATCGCCAAAACCTTTTTCTATAACAGAGAGAAAAGATACAGGTAGATTTAAGGAAAGTCAGAACACACTAATTACAGATGAGTCCAATTATTTCCCATAATTTTTTTCTTTACAGCTTGCAAACCTAGAATTTGGCTTGCATCAAAAGATCCAGATTCTATCAGACAGGAAAACAAAACAAAATTTAAAACCCCTAAACATTATGCAAGGTTAAGTAGACACAGAATAGCTGTCAAAGGGCTCTTGACAGAACCTGAAAGACAACTTGGCTTCACAGTCTCTGCACTGTAAATTTCCTAAGGCCTGGAATCTACAAGACAGCCACTACCAGCAGTAGGAACAGCAATGCCTTAACAACTGCCTTACAAAATAAATTTCACTGTATGGTAAAAGCATCTTTAATAATCTGAAGTTATAATAATCTAAAAATGTGTCCTTATATGCTCATTAGATATAAGCAGCAAAGTTTTTAGCGTAGTAAAGACAACCTAACTCATGTCTCTTCACTTGCTTTCCCCCTGACACTATAGTCATATTCAACAAGCCTGATGTGTTTCAGCTAAGAAAGTTCTGGCAACACATCTAGAGACACTAGCAGTTTTATGAAACAAATGAGTATTTTTTAATTGTAAGCATGAGACATATTAGAAATCTTAGCAAGTACAGAAACTCTGGACAAGGAGGAGCCCAAAACCTCCACCACACACTCAGTTTTAAGAACTTCTAACAATTTCTATCCAGACAAACATATTAATTGCACCAGCTTCATTAATTTAAATATTTTCTATATTTACTGTTCACTATAGCATAGTGCTATATAGCATTTATGTTAGTGACACAGTTTTCTATGGTACAGATGAACATCAGGTTCTCATTAAATTTAGTACTCTCTTGAACTGAAGGGTTTTTATAGTTAGTCACATATTCATTCTAAAACCCATAAACATTCAAAACAAAGAAAGTCATCAAATACATTGATATCTTGAAAAATCTCCTACAATCCATTCCTGTGTAAGACCACACTGTAATAAAAAAGCAGTAAGAAAAGCAAGGTTTGTCAGCAAAATCTGTGCTACAACTACCCTACCCACTAGGTATTTTAAATTCCATACATGAGGTTTACTACTACATCCTGTACTGGAAGGATCAGATCTGGGAGTTACGTATCTGAATTTAAGACACATCAGTATACCCTTTCCTCCACTTTTATTCTATTCTTCTCTATTCTTATCACTGTGGCCCCAAAAGTCCTTCTCTCTTGCGGTCTCCCAGCTGCAATACTGAACACAACACCAACATGAAGTGCCTGAGAGCAGAAGCAGGATGAATACTGTCCATTGAGACCAGCAGGATTTTGAATTTCCAGAAGCAGAATATTCCTAATGTACAAATTTTAATAAAGCTTTCTCCGAATAGCATTACAGTTCATTAAATAAGTAATTCTGAAATCTAGACAACTTTAACTTTTAAACATCTTACTGAATAGATCTGGTTAAGCATAACATACTTTGAGGGAACATAAAAGCTTCTAGGAAGAACGTACAAAACCTGTAACATGAAGCTTTTACATCCAAAGACTAAGATGCCATTTAGAATATTTTTACCTGAAAAATTAGAAACACCACTTTGTTTTAATGGTATTTTAATTTTAAAAGCTATTTAATTAGCTTTTAATTTTAAAGCTAATTTCTTTTCAGAGAAGTAAAAACACAGTGAATTTACTCATGCCTGCACAGCACAAAGCATGACACTCCTGCTTTCCTTAAAGGAACTGAACCCTTCTTTCTGGTCTGAGAAGTCCAATATTCCGATTTGAGAAGTAAAGCCTTACGTGCATAAAAGACACAACAGAATGACTGCAAGTCACTAAAACGTGATTTCCGTTGCTTTCATAATTGCTGACATGGCCTTTGACTCATCTCTGGGCTCTACTTGATAAAAGTTATTTTCACACTTCTATTTTAAATTAAAACACACTGAATCTTCTATCTGAATGCTGAGGGTTCTTTTAAAGCTACATCAAATACCCCAAAGATACACTCCCATAAAATCACTTCGTTCAAGAACTCTTAAAAGTCTATTTCAGTTTGAATGGGTGATTACTTGAAGTATTTCTCAAAATCACTGTTTTGACTAAAACCCTGGAAGGCTTATCTGCTTAACATTACAATCACGCTACAACATATTTAAAGCACTACTGAAAAGTGTTGTAATTAATGGGACAGTCTGAGCTTAAATAAGTTAAAATCTACACTCAAACAGCAGATATTCCAAATATTAAAATATTTCCCTTAGATCCAGACTAATTTCAAAGGTGCTACAGAAATTAACAGTAGAATGAAGGAGCAAACATACCATTTTTATGGAAGAACCCAGTAAACGTGAGTTGCAAATGAGCAGACAAGCTAAACAATAAAAAAAAGAAAGGAAACGTTAGAACAAAGTAGTATCTTCTCAGAACAGCAGCCAGGCTGCTCCATTCACTGATGTTCAGCACAGGCAACTATAATGAAGCAGTCCATCTTTCTGACTCGGTAAATGCCTGGATACAGCAGTTGCAATTGATGCACAGTTGTGGATCAGTTTCCTCTTTACAAACTGATTCTCTCTCTGTATTCTATGATTTGATACATTAAAAAAAAAGTGGAGGTTTAAACACTACAGTAGAAGGGCATTGTCTAAAGAGGCAAGATCTTGCTTAACAGGCAGGCAAAGACATTTCCTAGACATTTGTCAGCAACAGAGATGAGTTTTGGTGGAAATTTTCTACAACTTCACCCTGAACCATGCACTTGGTATTGATTTTTTTTTTTTAACAAGTATTTTAAGTTTGGTAAGGAGAGTCTTTACAACAGGGAAGCTACAGACTTAGAAATAAAGATTATCAGTCACATCAAGTCCATAACATAAGTAATCAAAATATTAATTGCATGTATTTTGTTTCACAGCACTGCAGCTCATAGCTTACTCTGTTAACTGTAGACTCATTTTATTCCAAATTGTTAAATTCAGAGTACATTGCAGCTTAAAGCAAGTATTCATAAACCCAGATTAAAATGGGTCTCAAAACCACTTAGTATTTCTGAAGTATATAGCCCTGAACAAAGTATCATCTGTTTCACTAGAACACCAGTTACAATTTTGAGCACTGTCACTGATGTCTCAGGAAGATTCAACCTGACATTCAACGCCTATTTTTAAACACAAACATTCCCAAGAGGACTGAGATGATGCTCGAAAGTGCCCAACAGCTTCAGCATTCAGAAGACTGCATCTATATATATCATATCATATCTATGTATCATTCATCCAGGTTGTTTTTCCAGACCAATTCCAGGCTAAACTACATTTTTGTTACAGTTTTGAAAGCATAAAAAAAGAACACGCACAAATCAATATTCTGGTTTTGACACGGTCTTTAACCTTAAAAAGAGAATATTTACCTAGCAAGTAGTCACAATATATGGAACAAAAGAGAATTAAGAAAAATAATGTACAGTAAATCTGTAAAACCTCTTAGAACACAAAGTTTATACATTTGTTTCAGACTAAATTGTATCTAGCATGGTTGCCTCTGAAGTTGTTACATTATTTGCAAATACTATGAAACAAGAGCAGCTGGTTAAAAACCAGGCAAACACCACAAAAAACCATCTCAACAGGTCTTCACACATCTCAGCAACTTAGTCTTTAAAATGTCTGATTTTGTTTTAAAATTTCCAGAATGTTTTGCATTGCATGACCTATTCAGTACATTAAATTGAAGGGTTTTGGCAAATTATCCACAGTCTACCAAAAAAGAACGCAAAGGCAAACGGCAGGACTAAAATGGATCTGACTGAATTGTATAGATAAAACCAAAATTATTCTGGAAGTCTTACAATGGATCAGTTATTTTTCCATCATCTATACTTTCAGAAAAAGCTTAGGTGTTTAATTCATACAGGAAGAATTATTAAAAAATTGTTATGGTCATCTATCACAATCAAATATCACAAACCCACTGTACTCTACATCACTTCTCAGTGAATGAGCTTTTCATAGCATTTTATTTCAACACTAGCAAACGTGTCAAGAAACAGCAGCTCAGGCATATTTGCTATGCCTTCTTTCTGCCATCGTTACAAAGATCAGGCTTGGATGAAAACGAACTAACACGCGTAATTCTCAAGTTTCAGAGCTTCTCTGCTGAACTTTTATTTTTGCCAAATACAATATGGCAAATTCAGCAAGAGTCTGGTATTTTTTTACTGAAGTAGAGCAGTAAGACCTAATAAAATGAGTTTCATCCAACCTTTATCTGTGTTACATAATTTAAAGTAAACTCTTCTGGAAAAAAACCCAAGCCTTAACGTTACAAAAACATTAGGTACACCAGTATAAAGGTAATCACCATTTCCCAATTAGAATTCACAGAGCAAGCCACCCCCAAACAATTCCATATGAAATTAAGACCTGAAATTATCTATCTGTTAAAGAAGGAACACTCATTCAGACAGGACCATGCAAAGGTTCAACACGAGACAGATGTGGGGTCAGACCACAAGAAAAAATCTCAGACTAAGCAATACTTCTCACAAGCAAATGAGAAGGGAAATTTGAAGTTCCACAGCCTTCCACAAAAACATTTTTTCCTTTTATATAACTCCGAAATTAAGGTTAAAAATAGCAAGCATACAACCATATAAACCCCAAGTAGTATAACTTCTTGGTATTTTCCCAAATCTGCCTTTGTATTAACTCCAGCAAACACAGATTGGTTACTGACAGCCTTAAAAAACTTACGGCAGATTAAGTTGAGGCTTCTATGCACATTTTAAGAAGTGGCACAACAAATATGAGAAGTTTATCTTGATACTGCTTTTCTCCCAAGTTTTTAAGTGGTCAGCACACATACACACACGTTAAGATTTTTTTAAGCAACATTTCAAACAGTAAGTACCTCACTTGTAACAATTACTTTTTATCACTTTCATTTTGCTAAATCAGAAGCATTTTGATTTAGCATGTGTTCATTTGTACATTGACACACAAATACATATATGTAGGACAGTACCTGTGAGATTCTTGTTCTCCCTTCATTTTCTCTACTTTTGATAACATGTCATCTACTTTGAATGTTTTCCTGTGAAGAAAAGGCAAAAAGAACAGTTTCACATAGCCACTATTCCCATAATATGTAACGAGAAAATGTATTCAGTCTAAACTTTGTCTTGGTTTTTAATCTAAAACTTCCTATATATATAATTTAAGCCTTCTGTTCAGAAAGCACCTTTTTTTTAGGCCTAGCAGCACACCTCTGTTGTAGGGACACAACTGCCATAGAGCTTCTCAAACAATATCAAAACAATACACAGAATTAAAAAAACACCTTTCAGAAGTAATCCTACTGCTCATACAGAGTGTCATTTAACAGCACTATATTCAACCTCACGATGAACATGTCAAACCACATTTCAGCTTTGATCAAAGAAAATCTTCCTGCTTTAGTGACCCCTGTATCTACTAGGAACTTGTGTCAGCTCTTCAGTCATTATTATAGTGCTGATCATAGTAATGAAAAACACTTAAAACCTTATCTGACAAAACAGTTAAAAACCGAATTATAAAAAACCCCTTATTTCTCCACAAAGTTATATTAAATAGACACAATACAAAGAAAAATGAATTCTGAAGCTACTTCTAGAGCACCCTCACAGGAAACAGGGGAGATGATGACCAATGACCATGTCACGGAGAATAACCATTTAAATCATTTCTCTCCATAATTCTGACATCAGTCTGTTCATGCTCATATACTCAGCCTGTTCTACCACACATACAATTTAATGTTCATTACTTAATAAAATTCACTCATGACCAGAAGCTATTCAATAATTTCCAGCACAGTCTTTGAATTTTTCTTTAAATTAAAATTAATGCTTGGACTTAGATGCCAACAAAATTGCACTAGAGTTACAATGCAAGAGCTGCAAGGACATCCTTCCTTTACATTTACACCTTAGAAAAATGACTTAAGAACAGAAGCTGTTGCCAAATACTGGAGTTCTTGTAGGGGGAATGATGACAACGTGCTCTGGGGAAGTGGGAAGCATCATCTACAGAAATATCCTGACTGAAGAAACACCAATGTTTCACACTGTCTGCATTCAGCATGCAAAGCATCTGAATGATTCAGTTACAAATCACATGGTGGGTAAATAGTAACACTGGACAAAACCCACTACACAAGTACAGGGCTGCAGTCAGATAACAAGGAGAAAAATAACTAAGATTTGTGTAGTAAACAACCACTGATTCAAAGCTCTACTCAGCCTAAGGTTCACACAGATGACAGATTCAAGAAGTGACTCACCTACACTAAAATGTAGGATTACTAAAATGACCATTGCAATGCTCAGCTCTAAAGCAAGAGATGTTAAGAACAGAGGAATTTGTTGAAAGTTCCAGATTCTAAGCTAAAAAAGCCTGTGCGTGCTCTTTGCCCAAGCCCATCAAGATCAGCCACCGGTCTGCAGAACAGAGCAAACTTCTCTTTAGAAAGCTTTCTTCAAACTGAAAAATTGCTTCAAACAGCTCCAGAGCGAAGTTATGTCATGATCAGAATGAGCCAGAAACCAGCTAAGAGGCAAACACGTTTTGGGAATGGCGGAAAGCTTAATCCTTCATAAAACACACTAATATCTGACACAGCTTGCATTTAATATTTGTAAGCATTACTGATCCAGAAAGAGCAATGACACAGCCTTTCCAAATGTCAAACTGAGGTTACTTAAAACAAGAAGAGGCCTTCTAAAGTCTTTCAGAAAAAAGAAAAATAACAAAAAAATTAAACCTAAATTGTTGCAAGTTAACTTCTAAGAGCAGAAAAAAAACAGAAATTCCTTTAAACTGAATTACTGTTTTTTAAATTCCCATGTTCCCATGCATAACAGAATAAAGTTAAGTTTTTCTAATAACCATCCCTAACACCCAGAATTTTCAAGACAGTATTTACTTGTGCTACAAGTACGCACATCTTGCGCATTCCTTTCTCCACCCACTCTTACTCCAGTCAAGCACAGTAATAATTAAAAAAGTATTAAAAGTCATATCATAGCATGCCATTACTCTGTCAATAAATGAAAAAAAATATTACTTTATCCAAATACTGTATGGGAAGAAACTTTTATTAACAGTTAGTAACTTCTTTCCAACGCCATCATTTGGTCTAACAACACCCGAAGGCAGACAACCCATTTCAATTCTCTATCAAGAATCACTTGTCCAAATCACACCACCTCTCCAATGATAAGCAGCAACCTCAATATTTTTTTAGCCCAAGCTGACACAAGCCCATTAACTTATTCCTTATAAACACTTCTCTATACTCTAAGCATTCTGGTCTTTAAACACTTTCTCAGTATTAAGCATATGGACCAACATCAATGGGTAATTTCTTGGTAAAAATGCAGTTTTACTTCCCTACCTCCAAGGGATAAATTTGTCTGGCATTTTTCTCAGATATAAAAGATGTGGAGCTATAATTACTATTGTGATAAGTTAGTTCTACAAAGATAGGAGATCACTTCCTTACATTTTACATATGAAAGTGTTAACTGAAATGGCAATCAAAATAATGATCAAAAATTTTAAAAGTCAGAATTAAGAAGTTCTAGAGAAATATATAAATAAATACCACATGTATAGTCTTGGTCCACATAAGCAGGTTAACAATAAAGCAGTTCCAAGAGTAGAACTCTACTAACATCTTCACCATACTGAAGCCAGGTACACAATTTTTCTCCTAAAATAAGCCTCAGGAAGATCTTCTACTCTAGTTTGGATCACTTTTCTCTTTTAAAGCCCCTTTCTTACCAGAATAACAGGATCATACACCTTCACTCTTTATATTGAACGAAGAATGGCCATGAAGGTCTTGTGCACATGTGAAAATGTTTACCAGCACAGATCACTGTTCTGCTAACCTCCTCTGGAAGTTCAGCTGAGACTGTTTTGCTTTTGTTTTAGACTGTTGAGACTACACCGAAATACTCCAAGCTACCTTTAAAGTACAACTTCTGTGGTTTTAACTAGGCTGAAAGCAAAAGACCACAGGACTGACAGAGCACGGAAAGGTGGGAGAGGGGGACCCACTTCTTTGAAATAATTGTCTGGTTTTTTTCTCCTCAGTGTGCTAGCCCACTCCTGTGCATTGTTGTGTTTTTATAAAGAAAACATACTGAAATGTTTTACTTATTCTTCCTCGACCTAATTACCAGAATGATTTCAGTAAGTCAGTATTGTCAGAAAACTAGCGAGTGAAATGGCCATTAATCTGGCTGTTCTTAGAACCATACCTAACTGAAATCACAGTTCTAAAAGAAATGCTAAAGGAATTACTAAAAATCAGTATGCTTCAAAGAGAAACGAAGCATTAGTTGTGTAGCTGAATTTGAACTGGAACTTGGAACTCATTGTACAATGTGTTGTCTGCTAAGTACCATTTCTTGTTTCCCAGCAACTACAGCAGACATCCAAAGAAACAGATTCAGGTAAAAGAACACACGCATTTCAATCAATTTTAAGTTAATAAAAGTTATAAGCAAGAACTTCCTGTTGCATAATTCTAGTTAAAAACCAAAACACCCTGAACATTATTTCTTAAAATTTGGCTCTGCCTTATTTTAAAATAAGCAAACAATTCACTTTGGTAACTTTAATTAAAACACACAAAAACCAACAAAACCCCCCCAGATCATTACCTCTTTTAAGTACCTGAAGCTGTACATTGTGGGTTCAGTTTTAAGAAAAAGTTACATTGTAGCATTAAAACTAATGTCAAGAACATTAAACAACATCCAAGAGATCCAAGAATGCCAAATATAGCTTCTTTAATTTAAATAAAAAGGGGCAAACTGTATTGCTCAGATGATCATTCAAATATTACCTTCCTTAGAAACAAATAAAGTTTAAATTCAAATTGTCTGCATAATCAAATTTTATTGCTGTTCCTTAAGCATTCATGATTAAGTATTTCAGTGCTACAGCATCTGTTTCCACGTGATAACAACTTTAATGTTAAAATATATTAAAGTGTTCAGGCTACAACAAAATCCAAAGTATAACATGATTTTCAATGAGGGGAAAGTAACTGAAAGGACTTTGCAATTCTGCTAATAAATAATGTACACTGCACTTTTCACTCTGCAGTATTCATACATTTTAACATCTACTGACACGCAGCTGTAGCACCTCACGGTATAGGAATTACTATTTTGGAATGCCCAAAACTGAAGCCCATTTCTCAGATGTATCAAGTTCAAAGCAACCTTTCTAAAGCATTTGCTGGACATTTTGTAAAACACTATAAACTGACCTCCTTCATTTTTCAGCTTTTAAAATTAATTACAGAAATAACTACTGGATCCTTACAATACTAATTAACAAAACCAATAGTTTTATGTTCGCTTGGAGTTTGTTTGTTGTTTTGTTTTTAATAAGCAGTTAGGTTACAGTTTAAAATAAAATGTTTCCTATTATTATGATCAAGCACCAACGATTACAAGAGCTCAACTGTTAAAGAGTTTTATTTGTTCTTTAAGAAGTTCTCCCCCAGACCAGAAAACAAACATGGGAGAATTAGTTCTGATTCTGCAGATAGTTCTCCACATGCCAGTACTCTCAGTATCAACCCAAGTCACAAGCATAAAGTCACACACACGCTTAACATTGCAGAAAAGTTCTTCAGTTTCAGATCAACTGTAAAGTGATGGATGCATTTTTAAAGTTCTTCTAAAAGAAAAGGTCATGTTTGACACACCACGTGAAACCAGGAGGCCATCCCCCACTATTTTCTGGACTTCTGCTACTTAAGTAACTTTTCAAAAAACAATTTTACCTTTTGATATTTGTTCGGGAGTTTCTGTGGGACATGTAAGTGAGAGTTCTGTGCAAAAAGATTGGCTGCAGAAAAAAAAAAAAGGAAAGCGTTATGCTTTAATTAAGATTTCCTACAAGTCCAAAGTAAAGGAGTGAAAAAGACCAATTACTCACTGCTATTAGATTCCGGGTACGCAGAAATCTGTATATCTGTGTTGGTTCTAAGAGAAAGAAACACGCGTTAACCAACATACCTTCTACCTCCAGACAGCCAGCCTTATAGTTATTACCAAGTATCTAATTTCACATGTTGATTTTTTTTTTAAACGATGACTTTGTTTAAAATTGTTTAAGTAAAGCATCACGAAGCCCGAATAACTCCAAGTTAAGTTCAAGGTTACTCCACCTACTGCACAACACAAAGCAACTTCTTGTTTAAGCTACCATAAATCAGTAGTCACAACTCAACTATGACTGCTCCTGCTTGCCACAAAATTGGTTTCTTACAGGATTCTATCGCAAAAGGGCAGAAAAAAATATCCCAACGTATTACAACCTACTGTCAAATAGTGAAGTTTTCTTCATAAAGTTAATGAACTTTCTGACATGAAACTAAATTCACATAGTTAGACTATTTGGTAGCTGACTGTTTTATCCTTCTGGAAAGTACCAAGATCACTTGCACAAGGTACCAAAACAAGAACAGGGACTGTCAGTTGACTATGACACGTTACCGACCATTCTAAGCTAGGAAATGAATTTCCAATACCTTTTATATTCATAGGATCAAAAAAACGTTGGTCCTGGTAAAGCAACTACTGTTTCAAAGTGCAAATAGAGGGAGGACAATACAGCCATACACAATACTGATGTGAAGAGCAGCATCATTTGAAATAGGTGTAATAACCAAAGTTCAAAAGAACAAGACTTGCCTACAGAAAAGAGGACCTGCAGTTTTAACTGATTCAGTTCAAACAGGACAAAAAGGGTTTTGTCTAGATCAGGTTATATCTAACAAGAATTCCAAACTAAACTGAAATACACCCTTTTAAAACTGAAATGAAAGCCATCTTCCTTAGGTAATGTCAGCAAGAAGCTTGGAAGTGACTTGATGAAACACACCAACTGCAGAGAAAAAGTGAATGGAGGTGAATGCCTCGGTGCCCGTGGTAAGGCTGCTAACACTGCCTCTATTTCCCACATAAAGGAAACAACCAACTACTTATTTTTTAGAAAGATAAAACTTAATTTTCATATGACTGCAAAATATTTATTTCAAGTAGCTGGAAAATTTATTGTGATTTCTGGAATTGAGTGATTAGAAGTGAAGAAGGACAGCACTTTATATCCATTATCCCTTTTAAAAGGTATAATTCAGCCTAATATCTATAGTTATGAATGTAAGAGCCCAAAGAAGCTATTATTGGAGAGATGTATTATTACAGAAGGAAATCTTAAAATGATCCCAGTATTCCCTTTTAGAAGCCTGATGAAAACCAGCAGAACTCTGCTTGATGCAGATTACCGTAATAAAATTTGTATTTTTCTAATCAAGATAAAAGACAGAAAAGAAAGAAATTAAAGAAACGTGCACTTTGCTAGAAAGTGAAAATGCAGAATAGTCACAACTTTTAAAGAAACATCCTGGGGTTTTTATTCTCCAAAAAGCCAGGACAATTATAATTTAGAAAGGTATGAAAACATTAATGTAATTTAATTTAAAGACAGCGCACTGCTGCTTCAACTTTAGTCTTTCCAAGTAGAAAAATTCCAAAACACACTTTTCGGCTCGCAGACAGACATGTTTCACAAGTCCGTATTACTCAGCAAAAGCTTAAAATAAAATCTTTATCTTTTTCTAGCATATGACCTTGAAAAGGGACAAAAACACTCAGGAATAATGGGATTCAATACTACCTGTGTTAGGATTTTTTTATCTAGTATTTACTTATCATCATTTTCCCGCAATACTCACACTAGAGTTATCACGCTGATACAGTTACACTGTACCTTACTCCTGATCACTACCTGCACAACTTTGTGCTTTCCTTGTCTGACAGACTGAGGCATGGGCAAGAGAATTTTTCCCCCATCTCAGACACTGAGCAAACCTTTTAAAACCCATTTGCCAGTCGACCTATTTGCAATACGGTATTTATTGAACATATAGCTTTGTCAACAGGGCTAAAGGTCCCTGTGTCCTTAAGGATTTGAGACAACATCAGAAACTCCAACACTTTCTCGAACACTGTCACCATCTACAGCAAGCAAGTGTGAGCAGTGACAGCACCAGTCCCATAACCAGATGATGTATTTAGTAGGGCATTTAAAATTTCCTTAAAATCCTAGCAATTGCATGGAAATCTTTTAGTACACTTAAGTTTATTGCTAAACTGTGCTTTTGAGTCAGATTTTCATAAACTACTTTCTGGTGCATCCAAGGAGATTCTCGTCCTCTCTGGAACTGCCACAGGGTGATGCGGGGGTCGCAAAGGTCACTTTCCAATATGAAATCTCAACTAAGGGACAATTATTGCCAGACAAAGAAAAACCAAGTACAGTGAAGTCTTAATCACACCCTGCCTCTGAAAGGGCTCGAAAGGCAGTCGCCAAAGAGGGGAGAGCCTTCCCGTTCCCAACTCCCCAGTGCCTCCCAGGGCTGCTGGAGGAGGGAAGGGCACCGGCCGCCCCGAAAGCCTGATGGGAACTGTTCCTGAGGAACCAAGTTCATCGGCTGGGCGCAGACACACACCCCCGCCTTCCACCCACCGGGCCCCGGCCCTGGG
>NW_010163460.1:0-12710 GCF_000695765.1 Mesitornis unicolor | reverse complement strand
TAAATACATGAATTCACAGGGGCGCTAATTGTCTTGGCCCTCATCAGAGGTGGGTCTGACAAAGGAAAAGGGGGAGCTTTTCAGGTAGCTTCTTAAAGGACCATCTCCATAGCCCTTTCCCCGTTATCAAAGACACAGCCAAAAACTCCTCACAGAAAACCCAATACAACATCCAGAATTTTTATATGGATGCTTTAATTGCTTGATATATTGCTAGATATATTTACTATTAAAATAGGTAATAGTCATGTAAGTAGTTACTGAACAAATGTTCCTAAAAGCCTCATTCATTATGGTGATTCTAGTTTTCTTAAGTTCTCTGTAAAGGAGAAGTCTTGCATTGTCTTAGGTCATTGTGAAATACTGAACAGTTTTTGTATGGCTTTTTGAAAGAATCTATTTATAAATACAAACGTTACACACAGGACCTCTATAAAATGTTCAGTCAGACAACCGATGTTTATAGCTTGCTGTATTTAATGTTTTTACAAGCTTGTACTACTAATGATTTATTTTAAAACAACTTGCTCACTTGGACAAAAGTGTTCTGCGATGAGCATTATCGATTGAAAAAACCCACACACTGATTTTGGATGCTGTCTGCAAGCCTCCAAACAGGACTTGGCTTTGTTAGGCCTGATCATATTGTGCAGTTGTGGCAGAGGATGATTTTCTCAGCTGCAACTCTTGCAGCCATGCATGACTGACTTAGGTGGAAGAACTGTTACGAGGAGTGTTTTCCTTACTTAAAACATCCTACTCGTATAGTGAAAGTGAAAGATACAATTTTATCTGTAAACAGCTGAAGCGTAATACCTTCAACAAATCATGTAAAGGTATAATCACTGTCAAAATGACAAGGCAACATTACAGAAAGTGACTGCTGTAATTGACAGAGATGGTGATCAGGCTCTGAAGCTGTTTTCTGATTGCATATTCATGATTCCTCTCTATAATATGCTACAGTAACTGTGTGAGTTATTCCAAGCAGGTGTTTTAACATGACTAGACTGACACGTTGTACTCTGAGATTTGCAAGTCTAATCTTTAACACTCTTCCCTCCACCTTTTTTCGAAATGTCTAACCCTTGACACGCAAACTTGGCTGTGGGACACATCAAAGGTCACATGCCTGCGGGAGGACACCAAGCAGTCGCATGGATCTTGCCACACTGGTGATGGTGGTTTATTGGTAAAGCAACACTGCAGTGTCTGCCACCATGCAGCCCACTCCGCTGGTAGCTGTGAGGAGCTGGTGAATGCTTATTCAGCAGTAGCAGAGAAACAGGATAGTATTAAATGTACTAATGTATTCATGCCTGTGAACAGATAATTTGTCTGACTTTCTCTCTGGCCTTGAGTAGCTCTTTGCAACCTAACTCTTTCATTAGCTAATTATTTCACTTGTTTGGAAGTAGGCAGCTACTTCCAACATGCTGTGTCTTAACCACAACAGTTACTGGAGACTGGATGGTATAGATGTGGAGACTTGCAGAAATAAACTCCTACATCTGTCAGTGAATAAGTAGAAGGCTGTTATGGTTTCAGGGTTACCAGCCTGAAAAGTAAGGACTGGTGGTGTCTGTAGGACCCTGGAGGGTCAGAGATCAGTACTGTTCCCTCTCCTTTCCGGCCATAGTCTATGAAAAAACAAGGTTTTCGCAGGGTTTTCCTAGCTTTCCTGGGCTGCTTCCCTGTTGCGTCTTGGGACGGCTGGGCCTAGCTCCACGTGCTCGGCAGCATCCACCACCATCTGCTCCCCGGCACCACTGCGGTCCCTGGTGACGAGTCACAGCAGTCACAGTGGACACGAGGCACTGCTCGGACACTGCCACTCAGGACTACTGGGATTGGGTTTTGTATATAGTTAAATATCCTTTGTCCCTTATTAATTCCCTTTTCCTTTCCCCTGTTGGTTTTTTTTTTCATTAAACTTGTTACAGTCTTAACTTCCAACCTTGTGCGAAGCGGTTTTTTTTTTTATTCTCTCTATTCCCTTTTCTAAATCCTCCCCCTGGGAGGGGTAGGGGACAATAGAGAAAATCCTGTTCTCTCTCTCTCTCTGACCCTTAGAGACAAAGGCAATGATCTCTCTTCTTTTCTGATGGCCTATAGTCGATTTTCATTCAGGCTCAGAGAGAAGTTTGGAAGGAACAAGGCAAAGACAGTATCTATTCCTATTCTTGCTTTCATTGTTCGCATTTCTGACACAGTCAGAAGAATTAGTCAGTTTTCCAAATAAATGTGTTTTTTTTTCTTTTCCCAGGAAGTGACATTTTATCAAAAACTGAAGCTTTATACAACAAGTACATTCCTGGAATTTTTCCACATTGTATAAATATGTACTCAATGGGCCAGAAAGGAAGTGACTGTAAATGGTATTTGTGAAGATTGTACAAGAAGATAGATGAGGCAATTGCACATTTAAGCCAGTTTGCTTCTTTTTTTCTGATCCTAGTGTTAAATATTACTGTTAATAATACTGTATACAGAATTTTCTTAACTTGATCTCAGTGCAAAAGAAGAAAGGGTAGGGTTTATAATGTAAAAAATCTCTTGTGCCATGAGGAACTGCTAATTCCTACCCACCTCCATTCAGAAGCCAAGAAAGTGTATACTGAAGGGTGCAATTCAAGACTCAAAGGCATGTGAGGTATCCCAAATTTACTGTTGCTTTGTCCACTTACTGTCTTGTCTTGTCTTTGACCTTCCTCAAATCAACTTCCTGGGTGCTTCTCCCCGTGTTTTCATGGCAGAAAATCCAGAAATCTCTAGTGTTGCTTTCCGTGCAGTTCACATCCAAAAGCCACCATGCACCACAGCCATAGGGATTTGAATACTAATTTTTGGCTTGAGTATACTTCTGATTTGAAGAAGAGAGAGGCATCTGTCTGCAAAGTAGGCAAGCTAGCAAAATGTTGCATGAGCCGCTGAAAGTCCACTTTTATGCATTAGGGACAGTAGCCAAGACAAAAGGCCACTTTGATTTTACTCTCTTTGTGCATCTACTGGAAACACATCTGTATTTGTTGTACATTAAACATGGCTGAATGACATGACTGGAGATCAGCTGTACCTAAGATTAAAGCAATAGGTCCTGGCATTTTGACAAAACCAGCCAACTGCAAACCTAGACTTTCAGACTAGTTAACCTGGGTTTAATTTATTTGCAGAGAGCC
This sequence comes from Mesitornis unicolor, assembly GCF_000695765.1. Lineage (NCBI taxonomy): Eukaryota > Metazoa > Chordata > Aves > Mesitornithiformes > Mesitornithidae > Mesitornis > Mesitornis unicolor. Next base: position 9,531 of record NW_010163460.1, on the reverse strand, counting down.
AGCCAGCCAGAGAACACTGTTGAGTCTGGTCCTATAATGGGGAAAATGTATATAGCAACACTCAGTTTGTGACCCTGCTGTGTTCACTTTAAAGTGTATGAAGCAGGAAAGGCTCAGCTCAGAGCTGGAATTGATATTTCCCTGGAAATGGTCCTGTGAAACAGCATCTTTTAGCTAAGGGTGCACACCCATCTGCTTGCTCCCTCCAGATTCAGGATGTTGCCATGGTGTCTTCCCTGGGAGCAAAGCCACCCTGGACCTCTGGATTTGCTTATTTTAGCCAGGCATGTGGAAACAGGCCCTACAACCAGAGGGTGACCTTTTAATGTAGACGCAACCCAGGCTAAGGTATGCTCTCTAGGGCTAAATGGTTCCCAAAACAATTTTAAGTTTTTCTGTGGCTTGTATGACGTTGCTGTTGTCCTAACTTCAGTGCTACTGCTCTGAAATAAACAAATGGAGCTGGGCAGGCACTGAAATTTCTGTTTGACACTGAATGTGCTACTTTTCCAAACCCAGGGAAAATATTAGCTTTTCTGTTGGGTGATGAAGCTTCAAAAAAAGTTTTAAAAACCTCCTTGTTTTATCTAAAATGTTTAGTTGTATTTTATGTTTGGATGTTATGCTTTGATTTTTTTATTTGTTTGACTTTTAGATTTTACCTATTTGCAAATAAATACATATATAAATGTTAAAGAATATTAAAAGTAGTGACCATTTCTGGTTAGCACTGATACTGGCCTCCTTCACTTACACCACATAGTTATGATTGTGCACCACTACTACAGTCATTCCAGTATTTCCTCCAGGCACCTCATTTCACTAATGTTAGTGCAATGTGTTGTGCATATGTGTTCCAAACATCTTGATGAGGTCATTAATACAACTAGACTGGTAAGGAATGTTTCACCTATAGTTCCATAAATAACAATAAATAATTTATGTTTTGGTTGATACTCTCAGAAACTCTAAAATAGTGCTAATTCAAGGCTTTAATTTCTGCCCAATATGGTCACATTCATTGCATAGACATTGTTCTGAAGGTGTGTTTGTTTTCCAGAAATCCACATGGTAGTATGTGCTTGTACAAATCTTGGGAATCAGGACAGATGAGCTGCATTGAACATTGCCTGATTTCCCATTCATTCCTACGTGTTTCTGTTTCTGGGCTTCACAAGGTAGTTAATCTAACAACTCTTTAACTTTTGTGATTGTAATGTAGTCTTTACTCTGATCCAGCCCTGATTTACTCACCTGCAGGAGGCAGGGAAGAGAAGCAATATACAAATGAATTTCCTGCTCAGGTTACAGACTGGGTTGTCTTTTCAGCTGTATTTAATACGACAGAAATTTGAGTGGTTGCATGACTGGCTCCATTTTGAAGATACGAAGGCAGAAGCTTGCAGAACTTTCACCACCTTTCTGTTTACCCTTCCACTTTGCAGGTGTTAACATCTTTCAGAGAGCCTCTTCTCTAAAGCACAACAATCCTCATAGCTGTTTTGGCTAGAGAACCAATGTCAGCATTTGGAAAGGGGAATTGCCTCACTTCCTTCTCTTCTCTGACTGCTGTAGGCACTGCAGTGCCTGATAGTGTGTGCCTAAGAACTTCATGTGCTCTCAGTTCTGCTATCAAATCTTGCCATTGTCCCGTAAGAACCTATATAAGGACTTCATCGACTTTTTGGGACTCTCAAATTATGTTGAATCTAGTTCTCCTATGTTTAGGTGGTATTTTAAGGACACTGAACTAGAAAGACTTAGGCATCCCTTTCCAGGTTAAGCCGGGCTCTTATGTTGCCTGACAGTGGAGGCATTAAAGTCCCATTAAAGCACTTGGATTTCCCATCTCATGCTCCAGGAGGAACAATGTGTCGGCATTCAGAGACATCCTGATAAGACAGGGAAAGTAGTAGTATACAAAGGAAAAAGTGTTACACATGAAAAGGCTGATGTGTCCAAAGAGCATAATTCAGCAAATTCATAACTGAAGACTGCCCTTTAATATTACTTATTGAGAGACAGCCTAAGGAGGTCGTTGGCTATTGCCAAAAGTATCCAACTTTTATTGTGAAAGGAAGTCACCATAAGCACCATCGTCCTTATCTTGACCCACGAGCCTTTAATTACATTTTCTTTCCCCTGTCCAGCTGAGGAGGGGAGCAGTAGAGTGACTTTGGTGGGCACCTAGTGTCCAGTCAGGGTCAACGCACCACAGCAATTCTACCACTTTTTTAAAATGTCATATATCAATATGACATTGTTAATTTTGAAATTATGACCTGTTGAAGTTTGTGCTTTGGTATTAACAACCTCATCAGTTTTTGACACATGCTGGAACTTTAAAAAAAAAATCCATGGTAAGATACAATTTGTGAAAAATTGAAATGTTTTGTAGGAATTTCTTCCATTTTGAAAAAAGGAAGTGACAATAAATTAAAAGTTTTTAACATATTTTCAGTTTTTTGTGTCAAAGCATTAAATAAATGTCAAAAACTGTTTGGTTTCAATTTATAGAGTATATTAATGTGATTTATGAGTATATATCATAAGTTGTATTAATATATGCTTAATATTCCACCTTTAAAGTTTTATAATAGTGTTCTCTTTGAGAACAAATTGTTTTGATGGTGCTGGCTAATGTTTAGAATTTTACAAAATTATGATTTTCAGTTTATAATTTAAGGTTAAATTAAAAATTTCATGGTAAGTATATGATTCTTATGACTTTTGTTTTCTATATGAGGTAATACTTTTCAGTTGACTGCTAGCAATGTCTTGAGAACACAAACTACATTTCCATATTCGTCATTTATTAATGAAGAACTAATGATGGACGATTTTCCCCATAAGATGGCAGTGATGAGTTGTGAAATTTATGTGAAAAGCTGTACAGAAACAAAAATCTCTGTGAAACTAGAAGATATGGGTTTGCTAAACCAGCAAGAATGAGGATATTACAGAGTCACAGTTCCCTCTTCTGTGGCCAGTCAGAGCAGCGTGTATTTTACTGTAACATCTTATACCATGGTGCTTTTTGATAGCAAGCCAAAATTGGCTCCAAGATCTAATTACTGTCATGTGAGGTACTTATTAATAACTTAGTGTGTGTGTTTGTGTGTACAGATTTCTCTCTTATATACATATTTTTATATTCATAGGCCTGCAAATTGTTCACATATGAAGTCTGCTGTTAGTTGAATAGTAACAGCCCACAATTTCTTTTTTCTAGAAAAACAAGAAAATGCAAGATAAAAGGCCTCTCAAGTGACAAGAAAAAAGAGAAAGTCGGGACAAAAGTAGTGACAAATACATATTAAGAAAGTGGTATTTTATTAAGATTATTTATTAATATTTTATTATGTCAATTCTTGCTCTAAATCTCTAGTCAACATTATTATCATTATCAAAAAATTCTAATCAACATTTTAAAGATCTGTAAGCCATTAAATGCTGCATAGCAGTGAGTTGCCATAAACATACAATAAAGAGCCTGTTCTATCATGATGGAAACCATCATCAGAATAAATACAATGATCTTATATTGTTTTTCCTAAATGGGAATACAAACCCATTATGATAAAAATTCAGCAATTCTTTTCATCTCTGATTTAAGCTAAGCTTGGCAAGAAAGCAAGTGAGAGGGCAGCTAAAAAAGCAAATCCCAAGCCTTAAGAAAAAGCTGGTATTTTTTCCCTTTTTCATATGAAGCAGGGCAGCTTGGATTGTGTAACTGTCTCTCTAGTTTTTCCAACCTATTTCCCAGCAGAATGTACACCGATATTCTTATGTATGAATACTGCTTTGCCCTGACAATGCAGAGAATAAATATTTTCTGAAGACACCCATAGAGAGTAGGTCCCATCCGGTGAAAAGCAGCAGTCTGATGACACAGGGAACAATGCCAGCTTACGGTGGCTCAGGAGCTGTCTATGTGATTTAGGCCCCTATCTACATCTCAGCTGTCTATGAGGGATGGCAGATTTACTGGAGGTAATGTAAAGCCTTTCTGTGGGATTTGTATGAGTAAATGGTTCATCCAAATAGAACCCAACTGAAGTTAAAAACACCCATTCAGAAATCATGGCTTGACCCCCATCCAGCACGTACCCTTGCTGATAAAGAGTCACGTTCAGATACCTGTCTCTTTCCAAAGCATGAATGGGGTGGCTGAGGACATCCTTGCTTTCCAGCATAGCAAGGAATCATACCTGAGAGAGCAAACAGTCTCTTGATAATTTCTGCTGACATTGCAAAGTCAAGTTTCTACTTTGCAGCTTCAAGACGGGTTTCAAACAAGGTCACATAATTATGATGTCAAGTCAAGCATCAGCTTGCCTCTCAGAAGCAAAGGAAGCTGTCAAACAGGTTCAAAACCAGCAATACAGCAAACTTAGAAGGAAATTATCGGCTTTCTCAGCTGCTGTAGAGTGGACAAGGAAAGGTGTGGTAGAGTACAGGTGACAGGAAAAGCTTGAGCTGAGCCTTTGTATAACCCTAAGATGCTTTGACATCTCTATGACTCTGTCTGGGCTTTGAGAGTACTGTGGTTTTACAGAAATGCACCTTTAGAGGTCATAAAGACTGTGGAAGTCACCTCCCTATTGTTAGGTAAATATGCATGTAAGCCATGGCTTAAACTGATTGCCTAAGCCATTGGGAAAGAAATTCCAGTGAGAAGGATGTTCCACAAGTCACTCAAAATGTTCCTGCCCTGGAAGTTTAGGAACTTTTGCTAATCTCAAGATTAGCTTTCCTTATAATCTATAATCCATCTTTGAAATCTGTTGTGCTGCCAATGACATACAGGAAGAACAAATGGTCATGATTCTCTCTATAAAAAACATGCACTTATTTGAGGAAAATTGCCTTATTCTTCTACCCTACATGTTTCTTTTTAATTTACATTAAATGAAATCTAGTGTTCTTTCAACCCTCTTTTTTTAAGCCTGTTTCAAACTCTTCCCAGTTTACCAGTGTATTTTTTTTCAAATATGATGCCTGGAACTGGATGCAGTACACCTGCAGTCAGTGCGTCTGACTTCACTGACTCAGGAGTTCCCAGCCTTGCATTTGCTGAAATGAGATTTATGATGATTTGGAATTTGGCTGGGTTTTTTTTTCCCTATTGTCTAATGACCAAATTCTCACTTGCAGTTTAACTGCTATATCCATTGAAGACTTTGAAGGCTGTTTTATGTCTTCTGTATATCTGTTTCTTGTTCTTGACCACAATAACTTCTTTTTTTCTTAATGATATGTTATGGTTTTCCTGCTCTATGCAAATTTTTATTATCTCCATTTGCTAAAACTTACATTCTACCTCTTCTGAAATCATCAAGAGTTGTATTTTTCTCATCAATGAAAGTTAAATCAGGTTCTGAATGCCTAAAAGCTCATTGATTCAAGTATTATCCTAGGAAATGCAAATAAGGTACAGTCTGTATCCTGGCCTTTTCTTGGTATGCTTTAGTTTTTACCTCTCAGTGATCAAAAGAGACTATCAAGTATCTTTATGTTTTCAAAAACACTTTACTGCAACATAGAAAAACTGGGAGAATTTTGTTTGCTGAAGTGAAAGCTTTATAGATTTTAGATATGTTTTTTGACTCATTACAATGTCAAGTTCACACTGGTGTTTGGATGACTCAGACAAGAATGGGAAGAGTCACATTTCCATAAATACCCTGTTTTATTGCATTGGAGTGAGCTGCTTTGATCTTTTTTGTTGAGGTTGTTCAGTTTTTCTAAAGTATATCAACAAGAATCATGAGTATGTCTACATATTCTCTCACTTTCTGAGCTTTTTTAGGGTGACTTTGGACCTTCAGATGTTGCTAAAGGCAGACAAAGCAAGAAATTATAATGCACCTTAGCTGTGGAATCGAGTTAAAAGCAAACCAAGTAGACAATAGTTTGTACACATCAGTTTATCAGAAGAAAAATTCATCTTGGCTCCTGAAATGAAGTGAGTGCAAGAAAAAATACAGAAGCTTAAGTTAAAAAGAAGTTGCCTAAAATGTGTTTTCAGCTTGCTTCTGCCATGGTGTCATCTCTGTGATACAGGATTTATCTTATCCAAATGCAGGCCTCCAAATGAAAACCACTAGTGCTGTGCTATAAAGGAGCAGTTTTCTTACCTTCTCCATGTGTCTACACTGCAGTGTCCTGAAGAGTCTGAAAGTTTTACCTCCATTGAGACTTGACTTAAATTCTTTTGACAGCACTGTCACAGAAGGAAAATGTACCTATAAAAAAATTCTCCATGAAGCTTTGTTTGGAAATATGTTTTTATAAAATCTGTATTACTGACAACTTAGTAGCATAACAACTGTTGCAAAGTACAATTGAAGGATGCGGGAATAGAAGTGACTTTGGTGGTTTTCATTCTTCTAATTGTGAAAACAAAGTACAACTCCTATGTGATGTTTCAGCTGTTGTTTGCACTCATAAGTGTGTGGTGGCTTGTAGTTAATCAAGACAAAACAAACGGAATTGGCACGTTCTTCTTTCAGATTCTTGGGGAGGAAGCTGCATTACAAATTGAAGGGAATGGTGATGAAAAGGAAGATGTAATTATTTATGTTACTTTTCACATTTTGCACTTCTCACTTTGCACAAGCATAAACAAGAATAGAAATTGCTCAGCTTTCCTCATTGGAGAATACTGTTTTCTTGTATGTATTAAATTGTAAACACCCAAAAAACGTTTCGATAATTCTTGTTCACACATCACTGGGTTTTGAGAAGGAGAAGGCTGAATCTAGGATGTGAGTCAGGCTCATGCTGTAAAAAAGTGAACAAATTAATTTAAAACACCGTTCTACTTTGAAAAATAAATAGAATGCATGATCTCATGGGCATTTTATTTATCTCGTAATTTGGACAATTTACAAGTAACGTTAAAACACTTTATGACAGCTGGCTCTGAAAAGGTCTTGGAACTTGAAAGTGAAAGTTTGCCCTTTGTATTTCACTAGAAATAAGGATTCTAAGGTCATCAGTTTTCCAACTGTTCTGTTGATAGCAAGTCAGAATAGGATCGAACCCATTCTCCCAGCAATCTTCATATACCAATGGGAAAAGAATAAAAGTATTTTGTTCACATAATGTTACCAGCAACTCTCTGAATAATAAAAACAGAGTAGAGCTACCAGTACTTTTATTATCACTTTCTAAATTAGAAGATTTATAAGTAGTGTAAACTAAAGAAGAAGGGGAACACAATGAGTTTGGTGTAACTTAGTGGATTCATCAGTCCTGTTTGATTTGTACCCTCCAGGTGGAGTAAAATAGTTTCTCTCTGTCTCATGTATTCTCAGAATTTCAGCATGCATTTGAGTGAATCTGAGATTTTTCCAAGCTCTGCCTTCTCCTAATAGAGAGGCTCTGCATTTGAAATTATTATTTACAAGTTGAAGGGTTTCACCATGATATGCAAAAACTTCACAAGGTTCTGTAGAAACACAGACCAAAAAGACAATACTGCCTCCAAAAGAGATTATTTCCTGCTCTGAAGAATGTTGCATGGAGTAATTAAAAAAAAAAAAAAAGGCATAGCTAAAATTCAGGGACAATGTCACCTTTTCCTCTGGTTATTTTGTGAGAAGTATTCCTATTTTTCAAACAGTTCTACTCTCAAACTAGGCCACTCTGAAAAAAACAAAAAAAACCAACAAAATCTCAACAAAATGCTTGTGTATAAATGGTGCAAACATATGTTTTTATATCTGCCAAATTTTGCCTGTTTTCACATCAAAATGATGTAAAATTACGATTTTCTCACTGTATGACTCTTCAGAATATTTTGGAAATGAGGAATAAAACCCTAGATGTGTGTATTCTCTATCAAGACTCTCTCTTTAAAGTTTTGTTTTAACAGGTTTTCTAGATTTTTTTTAATCTCTTCAGACTTCTACAGAATAAAACCTGTTAGCCAAAAGCCTTAATTCTTTAATTGAGCACCTGGCCATGAAATACTCCCGAGTTTTAACGACAGTACCACTGCGGTTGTATGGGCTCTCTTTCACTTTCAACAAGGAACTTCACCACAGTATTATCACCGTACAATTCATTTCTTGAAAACTGTCCTTTCTTTGCCTGCTTGACAGAGCAATTCAGTACGTTCCATATTAATCATGACACTTAAGCACTTCAGAAAGCACTTTTCATCTCTGAAGCACTCTGCAAGGATTTAAGTGATGTTTTTTAAATGTTAAAACACTGATATGGGGCAGGCAGAGAAACAGCAGCCTCTCCATAGGAGCAGGTGAAGGAGCAGAGAGGTTTGGGGTCTGATTCTGCTTGAAGTTGCCTGCACCCAGCTTTTGCTCCTGCCAAGCATGTTTACATAGCTGGTGATTTCATACTGGCTTTAGCCCCAAAATGCCTGCCACAAAATTCTGTGCAGAATAATGCAAGACCTGAACCCCGATCTGGATCCCATCATCTCCTTTCATGGTGCACCAGGACCAGCAGATCCCTCTGACTGCATCCCGGCCACCAAATGCCCTGATCAATGCTCCACCGTGCCCTGAGACACCAGGACCCCTACTCTGGAATTTCCTTCTGCAAAACAGGGACAGCCAGTGCCCAGTGGTCACATCAAAGTACTGCTCCTCCTTCAACCAAACAGGGTGCAGCCTCCTGCAGCCTTCAGAGAGTGGTAGCTTCTATACATAGTCTTTGCATCTCACTGGGTTACATGGTAAAAGCCAAAAATGAACTATTGCAGTATGTACTGTGCTCAAGCCATTTAATTGCAAAGGGCTGTGTCATGAATACACATAGTAGCAGGTAGATTATGTGATAAATTTTCAGGGAAATTTTTTGAAACTGTGTTAAGTCTCCTGTATCACACATAACATACAATATCTGCAACAAAGGAGCAGTCAGCATGGTTTCACCTAGGGGAAGTCATGTTTGGCCAACCTGGTAGTCTTTTGAGGACATAACCAGATGGATAGATGATGGTAGGGCAGTGGATGTGGCATATCTTGACTTCAGTAAAGCATTTGACACCATCTCCCATAGCATCCTTGTAGCTAAACTGAGAAAGCGTGGTCTAGATGACTGGATAGTGAGGTGGATTGTGAGCTGGTTGAAGGAAAGAAGTCAGAGAGTTGTGATCAATGGGACAAAGTCCCGTTGGAGGCTTGTACCTACTGGAATCCTCCAGGGTTCAGTACTGGAACCAGTACTATTCAATATATTCATCAGCAATCTGAGTGAGGGAACAGAGTGCACTGTCAGCCAGTTGCTGACGACACCAAACTGGGAGAAGTGGCTGACACAAAACTGGGAGAAGGGCCTGACCCTCCAGAAGGCTGTGCTGCCATTCAGGAGACCTGGACAGGCTGTAGAGTTGGGTGGGGAGAAATTTAATGAAAATCAACAAGGGCAAGTGTACAGTCTTGCATCTAGGGAAGAACAACCCCATGTACCAGTACAGGTTGGGGACTGACCTGTTGGGGAGTAGCTTAGCAGAAAGGGACCTGAGGTGTGGATTCTTTGAGAACAACTGGTTTTATA